>NC_142801.1:68483318-68604453 GCF_049724085.1 Artemia sp. Qi Xiang Cuo | reverse complement strand
TGAAAGGCTAAGAAATCCAGCTCAGAAAAGTCAAAAATAGCAACCCACCCATCCCAAATCATTGGTTTCAGACAACACACATCAAAAAAAGACTAAGAAATCTAGCTTAGAAAAGCCCGAAATAGTAATTTACATATCCCAAATCATAAGTTTCAGACAACATTCACCTACGATATACTAGGAAAGCCTAGCTCATAAAAGTCTGAAATAGCAAATTACACACCTCAAATCATAAGTTTCAGACAACGCACACCTACGAAATACTAGGAAACCTTAGCTCAGAAAAGCCTGAAATAGCAAACTACTCATCCCAAATTATAGGTTTCAGACAACAAACACCGATGAGGGACTATGAATCCTAGCTCTGAAAAGTCCAGGAAGAAAAATCAAAATCCCAAATCTTAGGTTTCAGACAACAAACAACAAGGAAATACAAAGAACCTTATATATCAAAGCGTAGGCTTAAGTCAAAACAAAAAAGGAACGTACTAAGAGATCTAATTTAGAAAAGCCCGAAATAGTAATTTACATACCCCAAATCATAAGTTTCAGACAACATTCACCTACGAAACACTATAAAACCTTAGCTCAGAAAGGACTGAAATAGCAAATTAAACACCTCAAGTCATAAGTTTCAGACAACATACACCTATGAAATACTAAGAAACCTTAGCTCAGAGAAGCCTGAAATAGCAAACTACTCATCCCAAACTATAGGTTTCAGACAACAAACACCTATGAGGGACTAAGAATCCTATCTCTGAAAAGTCCAAAAAACAAAACTAAAAATCCCAAATGATAGGTTTCGGACAACACACACCAACGAAAGACTAAGAATTCTAGCTTAGAAAATCCCAAAATAGTAATTTACATATCCAAAATCATAAGTTTCATTCAACACACACCTTTGAAAGGATAAGAAATCAATCTCTGAAAAGTCAAAAAGAACACAACTCACCCCAAACTACAGGTTTCATACAACTTACACCCATGAAAGGCTATGAAATCTAGCTCTGAAAAGTTAAAAATAGTAATTTATATATCTCAAGTCATAAGCTTCTAACAGCACACAGCTATGAAAGACTAGGAAACCTAGCTCAGAAAAGTCAAAAATAGCAAACTACTCATCCCAAACTATAGGTTTCAGACAACAAACACCTATGAGGGACTAAAAAATCTAGCAATAATCCTAGCGCGGGGAGGGGGAAGGGTTTTAAGAGCTTCCACTAAGAGCATAAATTCTAGTATACTTGACTTATTGTATCGGAATACTATCACCTTAATTCTCTGTATTTAGAGGTAATATCCATTGTCACAGCTAGGCAATAATCCTAGCGCGGGAGAGGGGGAAGGGTTTTACGAGGTTCCACTAGGAGCATAAATTCTATTATAGTTGACTTATTGTATCGGAATACTATCACCCTAATTCTCTGTATTTAGAGGTACAGCCAGGCAATAATCTTAGCGCGGGGAGGGGTAAGGGCTTTACGAGCTTCCACTAGGAGCATAAATTCTATTATGCTTGAATTATTGTATTGGAATACTATCACCTTCTCCCCCTCCCCTGCCCTCGGAAATGTGGTAACGAAGGGTCTCTGAGCCTTCCCCTTAATGCAGATTTTTTCCCTCCAAAATTGACCCCTCCCTGCCCTCAGACATGGGGGAAAAAAGGGAACGTTAGATCCTATTTTAAATTGACAATACTTATCAAACATCACTAGTGTATTATACATATCACATAACTCATTACCCCTTTTTAAATGTTAATCAAATAATTCTGATTATAGTGTCCAATTTTTTGTCTGCTTTTCAAAATGTTCGTATTTGTTTAGAATGAAGTGTTTTTTATAGCAGATACCCCCGTGCCACTGAACCCCCCATGTAACTGAACCCCTGTATAACCAAAACCCCGTACAACTGAACCTCCGTGCTACTCGACCCCATTTAACTACTCCCTGTGTAACTGATTCCTCATGTAACTGAACCCTCGGGCAAGTCAACCCTCGTGCAACTCATCTCCCTAAAAACACTTTTCAGCCATTTCTAATTAATTTTTTTATTTCTAAACTATTTAAAATTGACAACACTGTGCAAATCATCACTTGTGTATTATACAGTACACATTCATCCCATCTCCTCCAAAACACTTTTCAGTCATTTCTTGTTAAAATTATCCAACCACTAATTACCCCTTTTTTCTCGACCTTCAAATGTTCCTTTAGTACCTACGCAATTAGATCACCCAGTTAACACTAAGATGTAAATTGAGTAAGCCTCTCGCAATAACGAACCAAACCAGATTATACCCACTTAACCAGATCAAAAAATCGCGGTCACACTAGGTTGATTAGTAATTGGATTCAGATATGGTATGAATGGACTTTCATTCCTTGATTCACGGGTTTCTGCAAAGTGCTATGGGCTTCATTGAAAAACTACCAGTTAAAAAATTAAAAAAAAAATAAACATGTATCTATGAGTTTGACCTCCAAAAAATGAATGTCATAATAGAAAACCCGTCTGCCAACCCATGTAGAGTTCATTGTAATAGGCAAATGGCCCTGGTAAGGCATATTACGCAATCACGTTCCGGACTGTGCATTGCCTTACTACTCTTATAGTAGCACTTTCGGATTTTTTCACAGTCTCTCACTGTCAGCATATGGGATGCACCGGCAAGATAGATTACATGTGGCTGGCAAACTGAACGATAAATTGAGGCTAGGGATTTCCTGGAGTAGCGTCCGCGATTCGGCAGAGCACGTTTATTGGCGGTGGTTGTTTGCTTGACGATGGATTGCCTGGTTTTACCGATCGTTTCTGCAATCATGATACCCAGATATCGTACCTCAGACACTGCAGGGACTGCATGTTTGCCAAGGGTCACAGGTTCACTTTTATGTGCGTTGAAGGTTAAAAACTCGCACTTCTCTAAATTGATAGAGAGCCCAATAGAAAGAAAGTCACTGTGGAGTCGACTCAGGTTATCTTGTAAGTCAGCTTTCGATCTATTGAGCAGAAGGACGTCGTCAGCCTATGCAAGGTAAGACAGGTCGGTACCCTGAAGTAGAAGGGAGGGCGAGATGTGGTCCAGAATCTTGGAAATCGCATGTTTGAAAATGAGAGGGCTAAGAACGCTCCCTTGCCTCACGCCTCTTTTGATTTTGGCGGGATCTGATGTTCTATTTTTTCACTTGGCAGAAACTATTGAATTTTCGTACCAGAATTTCAATGTTTTCACTATGCTCGCACTTACACCACTCAGCAGTAGAGCAAGTGCTTGAGATTATATATATATATATATATATATATATATATATATATATATATATATATATATATATATATATATATATATATATGTATATATATGTATATATATATACATATAAGAATTCTGCCAACTGGCAGCAAAGCCGCCAGTCTCCTGGTTCTATATATATATATATACACAGAAACACACACACATATATATATATATATATATATATATATATATATATATATATATATATATATATATATATATATATATATATATATATATATATATATATAAGTAGTATTGTATTAAAACGTCTTGCGGATGCCCTGTCCTACCATGCAACAAGAGTTTATTACAAGCAGTGCCCTGTCCCACCATTCAACAAGAACCCTATTACAAACGGTAACATGTTCCACCATACAACAAGACACATACAACAAGAGCCCTGTCGCACCATACAACAAGAGCCCATGTTGGACTTGCTAGTCCCTCATATCCTTGCTCTGCCGTTAACCACAGACATACTCTACGAGATTTATCATTTCCTTGGAAACAAGTTTTCTCGACGAAAGATATGGTATTACTTTAAGCACAGTCATAGGAAATCGTTTCAAGCGGACATTCTTATCTCAAGTTTTGCGATAAGAATTCTCGGCCAGGCGCAGAGCCCATGTCGTTCAATAATATAAGTGAAATTGAAGTAATATAATGTCTAATAAATGAAGTTCTGATATGAATTCTAATAAACAGTCGGATGATATATTTTTGCAGCCTAATGTTATAAACCTGATTATTTATTATTGATAATTGCTTTCAATATATCTGAGTTTCGTTTGGCAATTATGTTGTTCAATAGTTGAAGAGAGTTTGAAATGGCATCATGTCTTATAAACAAAGTTATGCTATGGATTCTAATAAACATTTGAATGAAATCTTATACACATTTTTAGCTTCTAAGCAGTTTTCCATTGATATAAAATTTGTGTTTGATGTAAAAATCGAAAATGAGACCAATGATTTCCTATGGTAATAGAATGACACAGTTACTCGACTGAGCCAACAATTTATTGAAAATATTATAATTTTAGAAATATATTATAAGGCAATCCAAGTAGTGTTTCCGGGACGTTGGCATACTGATGTTAAGTGTCACTATATCGTAACAAGTTATTTGCGCAATCGATTTCTCAATTTGATCAGTGATCTGTTTCCGGGCGCCATTTTTGGCCTCATTCCAAGAATATACATACCACGGCGATTTAAGATGCATGCTGAACAGACATATTCTTTTGATGGTTAATGAAATATGTTTCGATCTCCAAAAATTGTAATATTAGTCCAGGACTTTTAGCTAAAAAAAGGGTAGAAGCCGGACAAAATTTTTATTTAAACGAAAATGGTACCAAAATGATCATAAAAAAGTTCTGTACAGCATACTAAAAGTCCCCATAAATCCGAGTGGGGCGAGTTCCCGAAAAACAGGGGAAAAGGGGTGAATGCGGGAGAAAATGGGAAAAATGCAGAACATGTCCAGAAAATCGTTTAAAGTGAGTTTTCTTGGGTTTGCACATACACTGATTACGAAATTGACACCTGAAATTCAGTATAGAATAGGAGCACTACGGAAAACGGGGGAACAGGGGAAAGAGGGGAATAAATACAGGGTAGGGGTAGAAAGCGGTTTGAAAGATATCTTCTGGAATATTCCTATCTGGTGATTACGAAACTGAGAATTAAAATGATATAAAAAAATCGCTTAACATAAAACGGGGAAATAGAGGGCGGGAGGGAGGGGAAAAAGGGAAATATACAGGGTAGAGGTAGAAAGCATGTGGAAAAGTGTTTTCTGGGGTTTTTCTAATCTGCTGATTATATGATTGACATCTAAAACAAAGTTCGAGAACAAATACAGGATATCTTTAGAGGTTCGGCTACCCCATAGGTTCAGAAAAGGCAAAAAAAAACTCGAGAAAGAAATACGGAAAGATACTGAAATTACATTATTCCGTATTCCTCACCGTTATCAACAAGCGCAAGGGTTCGTCAACATAATCCTGTTCTAATTCGACATTCAGTAAGAGAAGCAAGGTAGACTAGTCACCGCAGAGTTCCAGTGCCGACGACAAGACCTATCATGACGGAGTGACATCTAGCGGATCCAACAGTTCCCAGTCTGCGTGGATGTTTACTCATGTGACATGGTAGCAGGATAAATCAATGTACGACGAGATTTTTTTGTTAGGTCAAGCATAATTTTGCGTATCAGCAACTCTTCTTTCAGTACTAAGCCAAGTTTAATTCATTATTTTCCCTGGGTGCCCGAATTCAAGGCAACGCAGAGGATGCTAAAGATGTAGATGAGCTGATCCTCCAGCACAAGGATGGCTAATCCGTCAAAATTTTTTCATTCAGGAAGAAAGACTAACTCTTTACACTGGCATCCGATGGTAACATTAGGATAGATGGCGAGATTTTGCATATAGATCCTGCACTGCTTTTTCAACGTCTTTCGGCTGCTGCCCATACATCTGAAATTGTCATGGCAGAAACTTTACGTTACGAACTGTGCAGTTATCCGCCCGCTTCGTTTGAGAATCCTGGCATAATACGTCAGCCAGACAAAGCTGCACTAACGAAATCAATATGGAAAGAAGCGAAAACGGACTCCTGTAAGTGTCAGATCCTGTCACTGTAGTTGACGGAGGTTGGCTGTTTCTGCAAGTACCTTGGAAGATTGGTGATACTTATGATTCAATCTGGGACAGCTATGTTAGTTTCGTTACTCGACGCTGTACCTCCCCTACTCTTGTCTTCGATGGATACAGCGCTGGTCCAACAACGAAAGATGCTACGCACAACCGACGGTGTAAGGAAAACCAGCACCAAGTGATCGATTTCAGTTTAGGAATGAAGCTCCAGAAAAAGAAGGAAGAGTTTTTGAGCAACTCTCAGAACAAACAGCAAATTATAAGCTACATCGGGGAAAAACTCAGAGCCAAAGGATTTGAAGTCGTCCATACGAAGGATGATGCTAACTATCTAATCGTGAAGACTGCCGTAACGAAAGCAGAAAACTCTGAAACAATAGTTCTTGGCAACGACACTGACCTTCTTATTCTACTCTTGTATCACCTCCCGCCTAATGCAAAAACACTTTACTTCAAAACGTCAACGAACGCAAAAGAAGCTATAACACGGTTCTGGTGCCTCAACGAAGTACAGAAAAAAAATGGGAGAAGTATCAAGGCTGCTTCTGGTAGGGCACGCACTCTCGGGATGTGACACGACCTCACGAGCTTTTGGACATGGAAAGCAGGCTGTGCTACCTCTTTTGAAGAAGAGCGAAGTGTTCAGAAAAAAATGCAAAGTGTTTTTGGATGAATCATTGTCCAAAGATGAAATTGTGAAAGCGGGTAAATATCTTCTCCTCAACTTGTATAAAGCACAACCAAACGAAAATATCACTAAGCTGCGACATCGAATTTTCATGGTAAAAGTTTCTTCGTCTAATACTACGGCGTTTGTTAAGCCTGAAAGGCTTCCGCAAACCGAAGCCGCAGCTTCATTCCACTCCCAGAGAGTGCGCCTCCAGGTATCCCGTTGGAAAGAGGAACCAGCTGAGCTCGACCCCACTGACTGGGGTTGGGGCCTCAGAGACCATAAATATTCACCTGTGATGACCGATTTGTTGCCCGCACCTAAGACTCTTTTGAGTGTCGTGATATGCAACTGCAAGACAGGCTGCGAGAACTCGCGATGCAGATGCAAGAAAAATGGATTAGCGTTTATATTCGCGTGCGGAGAATGTCAGGGTATCAACTGTTTGAACAGGGACAACGAGATTGTCGAAGACGAGGAGCTCGAAAAGTGATATCAATGCTGTGTTTTTCAAGTCAACTATACTGTCTTAAAAAGTGCAGATTTTTACCTATAGTTACTGAAGTTTTTTTAGTTTTTTATTCAACGATATTGCTTTCGAAAGTCCAAATTTTACCTATAATAGCTGAAGTTTTATACTATGATCACTGCCAAGCAGTTGTTTTCTTTATGTCTAGAGATTCAAACAGTTGTTAGAAATGTTTGTGATTCAAGAAAATAAAAATTTGATACTTAAGCGAGATATTTTTTCCATGTGCCTACTAATTACCCATTAGCAGCTGTTTCAGGAGTCAGGCCTCCCTTCCCCTTTTCCGTTATTTCCTCCAGTTTTGTTAGTTTTTCATGGTTCTCGTTTTCTTCCTTTCATTTTAGGTGTCAGTTTTGTGATCAGCAGAAAGGAAAACCAAGAAAACACATTTCAAACTGATTTTTACCCCCGATTTCAATTGTCCCTTTTCTTCCCCTCTTTCCCCCTTTTCCCCCGTTATGGTGGGACTTATGTTCTTTATTTCATTTTAGATGTCAGTTTCCGGATCAGCAGATAGAAAGACCCCAGAAAACATATTTCAAAGTGCTTTCTACCCCTACCCTGTATTTTAAAATTTGTTCCCCTCTTCCCCCTGATTCCCCCGTTTTCCGTAGTACTCTAATTCTATACTGAATCTTAGACGTTCGTTTTGTGATCGGCGTATAGGAAAGCCCCAGAAAAATCACTTTGAACTATTTTCTGAGCAGGTTCGGCAGTTTTCCAAATTTCCCCCACATTTCCCCCTTTTCCCCTGTTTTTCGGGTACTTAACCCACTCGGATTTATGAGGACGTTTAGTATGTTGTAACGAATTTTTTCTGATCGTTTTGGTACTATTTTCGTTTATATTGCTAATTTTGTTCGGGTCAAACCCTAAAAGTCCTGGACTATATGTCCAATCACATCCATAGAGTTTGTTTTGAATAAATGTGTTTGTATATCATATATCATATTATGTTTTTAAAAACACTCCTCCCGACTACCCATTCTTGAACTTTTGAATTCAATCCGTGGAATATTTTTGAAATTGGACCTACAGGGGACGGTAGAGAGCAATACGAAACCTAAAAATCGCAAAAAAACTGCCGTCGGGTAGTTTGCGAGCTTAGCCCTTGAGGCGAATCTTAACCTTTTTTATTCTGAACATTTTTTTAGAATGAAAAAAAGAGATTTTTTTAAAACTTTTCTTTATGCCTTGAAATGACATGCAAACCGATGAACATAGTTTTTGGATTTTTTTCTTATGCGGCCAGTCCACTGGTGCTCTATGGTTGGTCATCTACAATAATTGGTTTATTCTATGTTTTCGATCGTTATTGATTGTGCACTGGAAGGGTAAACACATAAGTCGTATTTTAAAAAGTAAAGATGAATTATTTCGAGAAAGTATGTCTATATGAAAGAGTTGTCGTAGAATTAAATGCTGACCGGGACAAATATTTGATAGGCGAATCAAGCACTAATGCTGAAATCATTGGACATATACGCGAGCGTTGTTGTGGCAGTGATATATTGAATTCCTCTGGAGTATCAAAAAAATTCATGGCCACTGTGTTAGTTAGGCACTAGTCAAATTTCCACAGATGATACTTCTCAAGGATAATGAAAGCCTAAACTAATAGTTGATGACGATGGCTAACTTGGCTCATTGTGCGGGTAACACATTACCTCTTGATAAATCATATCAACATCTTTGTGGTATTAATAAAAATAATAATATAATGCGAAAACGTAGGCCAGAGCCTCTTACAATATTACCATTCAACGGAACGTAAAAGCAAGACGAAAGTACTCCAGCATCAATGTCATAAATCATATCATGTATTTGTGGCAGAACTGTATCCTATGTAAAAAAATGTGGTAATATACAGTTTGATCCAGCGTCAGTGTAATTTAAAGGGTATGAGCAGATAATATCGTCAAGGAAATTAAAGACAATTCAAGGAAAAGCAAAAGCATTACTGAACGTTAATAGTGTCACTGGTAGTTTACCATCAGATACCATCATTGAACAGAATAATAGCAATGATGAAAAAGTGAAGATGAAATGTTTCAAGAAATTATGCGCACATAATAGAGTTATCGTAGCATTGAATGCCGATACCATTGGAAATGTATGTGTGCATTGTCATAACAGTGAGAGACTGAATTTCTTTAAACTACTGAAAGATTCATCATTACCGATGGTGAATACATTAAAAAAAAATTCCCAGAGATGATATTGTTTAAAGATATAGCATAAATAAGAGTAATAGTTGACAACGAGGGTCAACTTTTTGCTCGTAGCGAGGGTAACACGTAACCTCTCGATAAATCATATCGCCATCTTTTGGGTATTAGTATTCAACGGAAGGTAAAGAGAAGACAGGCATACTGCTGCACCAATGTCATAAAACACATCATGTCTCAATGTCAGAATTGTTACCTGTGTAAAAATAATGTGGTAATAGACAATGAAATCACCGGCGAAATAAAAAGGGCATTGTCAGATAATATCACATTGGAAATTAATGCCATTTCTAAGGAAAGCAAAGCATCGGTGAATGTTGCTAGTACCGTCGACAGTCCACCATCAGATACAGTCAATGAACAAAATAGTACCAATGATGAAATGTGTGATGTAACTGTAGCTGAAACAATGTTAAAAGTCGTATATGACACCGAAATTGCACAAGTGCCCAGTCACGAAAAAACATTATGAACAATTTTTTGGAACGAATTCAAACATTTAAATTCTTTATATGATGATATTAATATCATGTAACATTGTATATACCACTATTTTAAGTAAAATATCTTATGCATTACGTTGTTATGTCCACATTAATTTTAGATTACGCTAGCAATGCAATCAATGTATTGTTTCTGGGACACAGGCCAACTGGTGTTAAGTGTCATTACATCATAACAAGTTATTTGCGCAATCGATTTCTCATATGGATATATAGTAAATACAGCCAGTGATTTGTTTCCAGACCTTTTTTTTACATTATTCCGAGAATATTAGTAGAAAGGCCTCAGAAGTTCCGAACGGGGCACCAAATATGGGCATAGAGTCCCTAGGGAGAACACGTGGTTAATGGGGTCAATGACTTCTTTTTCCAAGGTCGATGGTCAATTTATTTGATGTTTTTCATGGATGTCAACAGCATTTCATGTCTGTTTTATGGTTTTTGTCAGTGAGAATGAAAAAACAGGAACTTTATCACTTTAATGGATGTCAACATCAATTTATGTCAGTGAGAATGGAAAAACAGGAATTTTCTCACTTTGATGGATGTTTCAAGGTCGATTTATTTGCTGTTGTTTGTCCAGGTGTAATGACATTGGGTGATTTACATAATCGGTGGAGGAATTATTGGTTCACGAAGGGGGAATTAAGAAACGAACATGGCTTCTTTGATCTTTAGGCTAACCTAACCTGAGAGCTTGATTTACATAATCAGCGGGGGAGAATGTAATGATTAACGAAAGGGGAATTAAGAAACAAACATGGCTTCTTTGATCTTTAGGCTAACCTAACCTGAGAAATTGATTTACATAATCGCTAGGGGAATGTATTGATTCACGAAGGGGGAATTAAGAAACATTATGGTTTCTTTAATCTTAGGTCTGAGGGATACACGTTATTTAGGTCGGAGAGAAAAATTAATATTCTATTTCTAAATAGGGCTTCATTGATCTCTACAGTCAAGAATCAGAAATAACATCACTTGTTATTTTGGAATTATGCGGGAGTCTAAAGAGATAGAAATTCTATTTTTAAATACGGCTTCACTGAGCTTTAAGTCGGAGAGATAAATTGATATTCTAACGAAACCTTAATAGTGTAGCTAGGAACATTTATGAGATGAAGAGATTAACGTAGGAAAGGGTTTCCTAGAAATTTGAAATGTGACAGCGCAGAGATGCCAAAAACAAAAGGAATACGCTGAAGTTACGATTAGGGATTATTTGGGCGAAACTGTTTTAGGGAATTATTTCGGCGAAACAGTTAGAGACATTTTAAAAGATGATTTAAAAGATGATTTTAGAAGAGGATTTGAGGGTGAAACTCTGTGGTCGTCATAATACACAAGTTCCATTTGCAGAGTGTTGTGAGGTCCCCTACCACAACCCCAAAGAGTCCTCATACCACACCCCAGCCCCGAAGGGTCCTCATACCCCACCCCAACCCCGAAGGAAGCCCCCGGTCCTCAAAGGTCCACCGGGCTCCCAAAGGGCCACCCGGCCCTCAAGGGTCCCCCGGACCCCCAAAGGACCCCCCAGGCCCCAAAGGCCCCCCCTTGGCCCCCAAAGGCCCCCCTCCCTCTCCCTCCCTCGCCTCCCCCTCCTCACCTTCCCCTCCCCCACCCCTCCTCCTTCTCCCCTCCTCCCCCTCCCCTTCCCTCCCCCATTTTTTAATATTTTTTTTGTGCATTGAGACACAGAAGGACCCCCTCCCCCCGCCCCCCTAAAGGGCCCCCGGCGCCCCAAAGGCTCCTGAGCCACCATTTTAATACTTTTTTAAGGCTTTATTATATCTTTTCAGAACAAATTATTAATTTAGGGAATTATTTCGGCGTAACAGTTAGAGACATTTTAAAAGATGATTTTTGAAGAGATTTTAGAAGAGGATTTGAGGGTGAAACTCTATGATCGTTATAATACACAAGTTCCATTTGAACAATGTCGTGAGGTCCTCTATACCCAAACCCCAAAGGGTACGAACCCCCTAAACCAAACCCGCAGACAGCTCCAGGTCCTCAAAGATCCCCCCAACATCCCCAACGACCACCCGGCCCTCAAGGCCCCCCCCAAACCCTCAAAGGCCCACCCCGGGCCCCGGCTTTCGGTGATGTATGTTGTCTGAAAACAATGATTTGGGGTGTATGGGGTGGGATTTTTGACTTTTATGAGTTGGATTTCTTAGTCTTTCATAGGTATGTGTTGTCTGAAACCTATGACTTGGGATGGGTGGTTTGCTATTTTTGACTTTTCTGAGCTAGATTTCTTAGTCTTTCGTTGATGTGTGTTGTCTGAAACCTATGATTTGGGATGGGTGGTTTAATATTTTTGACTTTTCTGAGCTGGATTTCTTAGCCTTTCATAGGTGTTTGTTGTCAGAAAATTATGATTTTGGTGTGTAGTTTGCTATTTGTACTTTTCAGAGCTATGATTCTTAGTCTCTCATAGGTGTTTGTTGTCTGAAACTTCTGGTGTAAGTTTTTGTGTGTGTGTGTGTAAGTTTTTGTGTGTGTGTGAGTTTTTTTGTGTGTGCCAATATCAATTCTATTTTCCTAAAATAATATAAAATTTTCTTGTGTGTGTGTGTAATAAGTTTTTTTGTGTGTGTAAGTTTTGTGTGTGTGTGTGTATTAGTTTTTGTGTGTGTGTAAGTTTTTTTTGTGTATGTGTAAGTTTTTTTGTGTGTGTAATTTTTTTGTGTATATGTAAGTTTTTTTTTTGTGTAATGTTTTTGTGTGTATGTAAATTTTTGTTTGTGTGTAAGTTTTTTTGTGTGTGTGTGTATTTTTATTTTTTGGTTTAAGTTTTTTGTTGTTTAAGTTTTTGTGTGTGTGTATGTATTTGTGTGTGTGTATAAGTCTTTGTGTGTGTGTAATTTTTTGTTTGTGTGTGTATGTTTCAATGTTTTTTTAATTTTTTGTGTGCTTTTTATTTTTTATGTTTGTTTATCTTTTTGTGTGTGTTTAAGTTGTTTTTTAATAAGTTTTTGCGTTTGTGTAAGTTTTTGTTTGTCTGTAAGTTTTGATGTGTCTAATTTTTTTTTTGTATGTTTGTTTTTTTGTGAATGTGTAATTTTTTTTGTGGTTGTAACTTTTTTGTGTATATTTAAGTTTTTTGTGTGTGTAAGTTTTTTGTGTGTGTGTAAGTTTTTGTGTGGTTTTTAGTTTTTGTGTGTGTGTAAGTTTTTGTGTGGGTGTGTATGTTTTTGTGTTTGTAAGTTTTTTTTTGTGTGTGTGTGTACGTTTTTGTGTGTGTGTGTAAGTTTTTGTGTGTGTGTGTATTATTGTGTTTCTTGTTTAGTTTATGAGTGTGTTTTTTTTTTTATTTGTTTGTGTTTTTTCGGGTTTGTGTAAGTTTTTGTGTTGGTGTTAGTTTTTGTGTGTGTGTGTGTAATTTTTTGTGTGTGTGTAAGTTTTTGTGTGTGTGTGTAAGTTTTTTTGTGCGTTTTTATTTTTTTGTGTGTGTGTATTTTTTTTGTTTGTATGTAATTTTTTTTTGTTTGTTATGTTTTTTTTTGTTTTTATTTTTTTTTGTTTATTTAAGTTTTTTTGTGTTTTTAAGTGTTTTTTTTTTTTTTTAAGATTTTTTTTTTTTTTAATTTTTTTTTTTTTGTGTTTTTGTTTTTGTGTGTTTTTAATTTTTTGTGTGTGTGTTAGTTTTTTTGTGTTTTTAATTTTTCGTGTGTGTGTGTAAGTTTATGTGTGTGTAAGTTTTTGTGTGTGTGTCTTTGTTTTTGTGTGCGTGTAAGTTTTTGTGTGTGTGTGTATGTTTTTGTGTGTGTGTATTTCTTTTTGTTTTTGTGTTTGTATGTCATTGTGTTTTTGTAAGTTTTTTTTTGTGTTTTTTTGTTTGCTTTAGTTTTTTTTTTTTTGCGTGTATGTTTTGTGTGTGTGTGTATGTTTTTGTGTGTGTTTATTTCTATTGGTTTGTGTAAGTTTTTTTTGTGTGTGTAAGTTTTTGTGTGTTTGTAAGTTTTTTTGTTTGTGTGTAAGTTTTTGTGTGTGTGTAAGTTTTTTTTGTGTGTGTAAGTTATTTGTGAGGTTTTAAGCTTTTGTTTGTGTAAGTTTTTTTTCGTGTGTAAGTTAGTGCGTGTGTGTAAGTTTTTGTGTGTGTGTAAATTTTTGTGTGTTTGTTTAAGTTTTTGTGTGTAAGTTTCTTTTGCGTGTCTGTAAGTTTTGTGTGTGTGTGTAAGTTTTTTTGTGTGTGCAAGTTTTGTGTGTGTGTGTAAATTTTTGTTTGTGTGTAAGTTTTTGTGTGTTTGTTTGTGTGTGTGTATTTTTTTTTTTGTTTGTATTCTTGCGAGTGTCAGTTAGTTTGTTTGTTTGTGTTAGTTTTTTTGTGTGTGTGTAATTTCGTGTATTTATGTTTGTTTTTGTGTGTGTGTTTAATTGTTTGTGTGTATGTGTAAGTTTTTGTGTGTGTGTGTAAGTTTTTGTGTGTGTGTAATTTTTTATGTTCGTGTAAGTTTTTGTGTGTGTGTGTGTGTAAGTTTTTTTGTGCGTGTAAGTGTGTTTGTGATTGTAAGTTTTTTTGTGTGAGTAATTTTTTGTGTGCGTGTATGTATTTGTGGGTGTGTAGAAGTTTTTATTTGGCTTTTATTGTTATTGTGTGCATTAATTTTTGTGTTTGTGTAGGTTTTTTGTGTGTGTGTGTAAGTTTTGTGTGTGTGTGTAAGTTTGTGTGCTCGTTTGTGTGTTTTTTTTTTTTTTTTTGTGTGTTTGTTTTTGTGTGTGTGTTATTTTTTTTTTTTGTGTAAGTTTTTGTGTGTGATTGTGATTATTTTCTATGAAGATAAAAAGCTTCACTTTAATTCTAAATTTTCTTAAATTCAGTTCCAACTTTTCTCAAAGAGATGAAACTATTTAAAGTTCTGTTCCAAATATTTTCCCGAAAGAAGAAAATGCCCAAAACTTAAAAAACTTGAAGTTCACTTCTAAATTTTTCCATAGAGGATAGGAAAAGTTATACTATGATTATGATTATTTTCCATGAAAATAAAGAGTGTCACTTTGATTCTAAATTTTCTTAAATTCAATTCCGACTTTTCTCAAAGAGATGAAAAAATTTAAAGTTCTGTTCCAAATATTTTCCTGGAAGAAGAAAATTTCAACTTCGATTCTGAATTTTTCTCAATGAAAATGAAATAAGTTATTAATCAATTCTATTTTCCTAAAATAATATAAAATTTTCAACTACAATTCAGATTTTTCTCAAAGAGATGAAAAAATTTAAAATACTATTCCAAATTTTTAAAAGAAGATAGAAAATTTCAAGTTCTATTCTGAATTTTACCAAAGAACATAATTCAATTATAATTTCTCCAGAGAAATTAAAAAGCTTCCACTATATTTTTAAGTTCACCAAGACATGAAAAATTTAAAGTTCACTTCTAAATTTTTCCGTAGAAGATAGGAAAAGTTATACTATGATTGTGATTATTTTCCATGAAGATAAAAAGTTCCACTTTAATTCTAAATTTTCTTAAATTCAATTCCGACCTTTCTCAAAGAGATGAAAAAATTTAAAGTTCTGTTCCAAATATTTTCCCGGAAGAAGAAAAGTTCAACTTCGATTCTGAATTTTCGCAATGAAAATGAAATAAGTTATTGATCAATTCTATTTTCCCAAAATAATATAAACAGTTTCCACTTCACTTCAAATTTTTTTCAAAGACATGAAAAAATTTAAAATACTATTGCACATTTTTCATAGAAGATAGAAAAGTTCAATTTCTCTTCTGAATTTTACCAAAGAACACAATTCAATTCTAATTTCTCCAGAGAAAATAAAAAAGCTTCCACAGATTATTTTCCATGAACATAAAAAGTTTCACTTTAATTCTAAATTTTCTTAAATTCAATTCCGGCCTTTCTCAAAGAGATGAAAAAATTTAAAGATCTGTTTCAAATATTTGCCCTTAAGAAGAAAAGTTAAATTTTAACTATAAATTTTCACAATGAGAATTGACTTATCTTTTGATCTAGTACGTGGTCCCAAAATAGTATGTAATTTTTAAAGAAAGTTAATATTCTTCAAAGATATGAAAAAATTTAAAATATTGTTCAAAAATCCTCATATACGGTAAAAAAGTTCATGCTCTCTTTTGAATTCTTACCAAAGAAAATAATTCAATTCTAATTTCTCCAGAGAAAATAAAAAGCTTCCACTTCAGTTTTAAGTTCACCATGACATAAAAAATTTAAAGTTCAGTTCTAAATTTTTAAATAGAAGATAGGAAAAGTTATACTATGATTGTGATTATTTTCCATGAAGATAAAAAGTTTCACTTTCATTCCAAATTTTCTTTAATTCAGGTCAGACTTTTCACATCGATAAGAAAAAATTTAAAGTCTTGTTCGAAAATTTTCATATAAAATAGGAAAAGTTATACTTTTATCGTCAATATTCAATTCCACTTATGAAGTTTACCAAAAACAACAATTAAATTATAATTTCTCCAAATAAAATAAAAAGCTTCCACTTCAGTTTTAAGTTCACCAAGACATGAAAAATTTAAAGTTCACTTCTAAATTTTTCCGTAGAAGATAGGAAAAGTTATACTATGATTGTGAGTATTTTCTATGAAGATAAAAAGGTTCACTTTAATTCTAAATTTTCTTAAATTCAATTCCGACCTTTCTCAAAGAGTTAAATTTAAAGTTTTGTTCTAAATATTGTCCCCGGAAAAAGAAAAGTTCAACTTCGATTCTGAATTCTCTCAATGAAAACGAAATAAGTTATTGATCGATTCTATTTTCCTAAAATAATATAAACATTTTTCACCTCAGTTCAGATTTTTCTCAAAGAGGAAGAAATTTTAAATACTGTTCCAAATTTTCATAGAAGATAGAAAAGTTCAAGTTCTCTTCTGAATTTTACCAAAGAACACAATTCAATTCTAATTTCTCCAGATAAAATAAAAAAGCTTCCACAGATTATTTTCCATGAAGATAAAAAGTTTCACTTTAATTCTAAATTTTCTTAAATTCAATTCCGGCCTTTCTCAAAGAGATGAAAAAATTTAAAGTTCTGTTCAAAATATTTTCCCGGAAGAAGAAAAGTTCAACTTCGATTCTGAATTTTCTCAATGAAAATGAAATAAGTTATTTATCAATTCCATTTTCCAAAAATAATATAAAATTTACCAATTCAATTCAGATTTTTCTCAAAGAGATAAAAAAATTTTAATTAGTGTTCCAAATTTTTATTAGACGATAGAAAATTTCAAGCTCTCTTTTGAATTTTACCAAAGAACATAATTCAATTCTAATTTCTCCAGAGAAAATAAAAAGCTGACACTTCAGTTTTAAGTTCACCATGACAAAAAAAATTTGAAGTTCAGTTCTAAATTTTTCCATAGAAGATAGGAAAAGTTATACTAAGATTGTGATTATTTTCCATGAAGATAAAAAGTTTCACTTTAATTCTAAATTTTCTTAAATTCAGTTCAGGCTTTTCACATCGAAATGAAAAAATTTAAAGTTCTGTTCCAAATTTTTCATAGAAGATAGGAAGTTATACTTTGATCGTGAATATTCAAGTTCTCTTCTGAATTTTACCACAGAACATAATTCAATTATATTTTCACCAGAGAAAACAAAAAGCTTCCACTTCAGTTTTAAGTTCACCAAGACGTGAAAAATTTAAAATTCACTTCAAAATTTTTCCGTAGAAGATAAGAAAACTTATGCTCTGATTGTGATTATTTTTCATGAGGATAAAAAGTTTCACTTTAATTCTAAATTTTCTTAAATTCAATTCCAACCTTTCTCAAAGAGATGAAAAAATTTAAAGTTCTGTTCCAAATGTTTTCCCGGAAGAAAAAAAGTTCAACTTTGATTCTGAATTTTCTCAATGAAAATAAAATAAGTTATTGATCAATTCTATTTTCCTAAAATAATATAAAAAGTTTCCACTTCATTTCAGATTTTTCTCAAAGAGATTAAATAATTTTAAATACTGTTCCACATTTTCAAATAATATAGAAAAGTTAGATTTTTCTTCTTAATTTAACTAAAGAACGTAATATCAGTCTAATTTCTCAAGAGACACTAAAAAGCTCCCGCAAGTTAATTACCATTAAGATAAAAAGTTACATTTCAACTCACAATTTTCTTAAATTCATTTCCGACCTGTCTCGAAGAGATGAAAAGATTTAAAGTTCTGTTCAAAATATTTTCATGGAAGAAGAAAAGTTCAACTTCGATTCTGAATTTTCTCAATGAAAATGAAATAAGTTATTGATTGATCAATTCTATTTTCCTAAAATAATATAAAATTTTCCACTTCAGTTCAGATTTTTCTCAAAGAGATGACCAAATTATAAATATTGTCCCAAATTTTTCCTAGACGATAAAGAAGTTCAATCTCTCTTCTGAATTTTACCGAAGAACATAATTCAATTCTAATTTCTCCAGAGAAAATAAAAAGCTTCCACTTCAGTTTTAAGTTCACCAAGACATAAAAAATTTAAAGTTAATTTCGAGATTTTTACATACCAGATAAGAAAAGCTATACTTTTATTGTGATTATTTACCATGGCTGTAAAAAGTTTAGCTTCCATTCTAAATTTTATATAGTTCATTTCAGATTTTTCACCTAGAAAAGAAAAAATTTAAAGTTCTGTTCGAAATTTTTCATTGAAGATAGGAAAATTTATACTTTTATCTTTAATTTTCAAGTTCTCTTATGAATTTTACTAAAGAACAAAATTCAATTCTAATTTCTCCAGAGAAAATAAAAAGCTTCCACTTCAGTTTTAAGTTCACCAAAACATAAAAAATTTAAAGTTCAGTTCTAAATTTTTCCGTAGAAGATAGGAAAAGTTATACTATGATTTTGATTATTGTCTATGAAGATAAAAAGTTTCACTTTAATTCTAAATTTTCTTAAATTCAGTTCCGACCTTTCTCAAAGAGATGAAAAAATTTAAAGTTCTTTTCCAAATATTTTCCCGGAAGAAGAAAAGTTCAACTTCGATTCTGAATTTTCTCAATAAAAATAAAATAGGTTGTTGATCATTTCTATTTCCCCCAAAATAATATAAATAATTTCAACTTCAGTTCAAATTTTGCTCAAAGAGAGGAAAATTTTTTTTATACTGTTCCAAATTTTTCATAGAAGATAGAAAAGTTCAAGTTCTCTTCTGAATTTTACAAAAGAACACAATTCAATGCTAATTCCTCCAGATAAAATAAAAAGCTTCCACGTCAGTTTTAATTTCAACAAGACATAAAAAATTTAAAATTCAGTTCTAAATTTTGCCTTTGAAGAGAGGAAAAGTTATACTATGATTGTGATTATTTTCTATGAAGATAAAAAGTTTCTCTTTAATTCTAAATTTTCTTAAATTCAGTTCTGACCATTTTCAAAGGGACGATAAAAATTTAAGTTTTGTTCCAAATATTTTCACAGAAGAAGAAAATTTCAACTTTGACTCTAATTTTCTACAATGAAAATGGAATAAGTTATTGATCAATTCCATTTTCATAAAATAATATATAATTTACCACTTCAGTTCAGATTTTTCTCAAAGAGATAAAAAAATTTTAAATATTGTTCCAAATTTTTCTTAGAAGATAGAAAAGTTCAAGTTCTCTTCTGAATTTTACCAAAGAACATAATTCAATTCTAATTTCTCCAGAGAAAATAAAAAGCTTCCACTTCAGTTTTAAGTTCACCAAGACATAAAAAATTAAAAGTTCAGTTCTAAATTTTTCCATAGAAGATAAGAAAAGTTATACTATGATTGTGATTATTTTCCATGAAGATAAAAAGTTTCACTTTAATTCTAAATTTTCTTAAATTCAGTTCCGCCTTTTCACATCGAAATGAAAAAATTTAAAGTTCTGTTCCAAATTTTTCATAGAAGATAGGAAGTTATACTTTGATCGTGAATATTCAAGTTCTCTTCTGAATGTTACCAAAGAACATAATTCAATTCTAATTTCTCCAGAGAAAATAAAAAGCTTCCACTTCAGTTTTAAGTTCACCAAGATATGAAAAATTTAAAGTTCACTTCTAAATTTTTCCGTAGAAGATAGGAAAAGCTATACTATGATTGTAATTATTTTCCATGAAGATAAAAAGTTTCACTTTAATTCTAAATTTTCTTAAATTCAATTCCGACCTTTCTCAAAGAGATGAAAAAATTTAAAGTTCTGTTCCAAATATTTTCCCTGAAGAAGAAAAGTTCAACTTCGATTCTGAATTTTCTCAATGAAAATGAAATAAGTTATTGATCAATTCTATTTTCCTAAAATAATATAAAAAGTTTCCACTTCAGTTCAGATTTTTCTCAGAGATGAAAAAATTTAAAATACTGTTGCAAATTTTTCATAGAAGATAGAAAAGTTCAAGTTTTCTTCTGAATTTTACCAAAGAACACAATTCAATTCTAGTTTCTCCAGAGAAAATAAAAAAGCTTCCACAGATTATTTTCCATTAAGATAAAAAGTTTTACTTTAATTCTAAATTTTCTTAAATTCAATTCCGGCCTTCCTCGAAGAGATGAAAAGATTTAAAGTTGTGTTCAAAATATTTTTACGGAAGAAGAAAAGTTCAACTTTAATTCTAAATTTTCACAATGAAAATGGAATAAGCTATTGATCAATTCTATTTTCCTAAAATAATATAAAATTTACCACTTCAATTCAGATTTTTCTCAAAGAGATAACCAAATTTTAATTAGTGTCCCAAATTTTTCTTAGAAGATAGAGAAGTTCAAGCTCTCTTTTGAATTTTACCGAAGAACATAATTCAATTCTAATTTCTCCAGAGAAAATAAAAAGCTTCCACTTCAGTTTTAAGTTCACCATGACAAAAAAAATTTTAAGTTAAGTTCGAAATTTTTCCATACAAGATAGGAAAAGTTATAGTATTATTTTGATTATTTACTATGGCTGTAAAAGTTTAGCTTCCATTCCAAATTTTCTATCATTCAGTTCCAACTTTTAACATCTAAATGAAAAAATTTAAAGTTCTGTTCCAAATTTTCCATATATATGATGACAATTTCTAATTTGATCGTTAATATTCAAGTTCTCTTCTTAATTTTACCAAAGAACATAATTCAATTATAATTTCTCCAGAGAAAATAAAAAGCTTCCACTTCAGTTTTAAGTTCACCAAGACATAATAAATTTAAAGTTCAGTTCTAAATTTTTCCGTAGAAGATATGAAAAGTTAAACTATGATTGTGATTATTTTCTATGAAGATAAAAAGTTTCACTTTAATTCTAAATTTTCTTAAATTCAGTTCGGACTTTTCTCAAAGAGATGAAAAAATTTAAAGTTCGTTTCCAAATATTTTCCCGGAAGAAGAAAAGTTCAACTTTGATTCTGAATTGTCTCAATAAAAATGAAATAAGTTGTTGATCATTTCTATTTCCCCCAAAATAATATAAATAATTTCCACTTCAGTTCAAATTTTTCTCAAAGAGAGAAAATATTTTTTAATACTGTTCCAAATTTTTCATAGAAGATAGAAAAGTTCAAGTTCTCTTCTGAATTTTACCAAAGAACACAATTCAATTCTAAGTCCTCCAGATAAAATAAAAAGCTTCCACTTCATTTTTAATTTCACCAAGACATAAAAAATTTTAAGTTCAGTTCTAAATATTTCCTTAAAAGATAGGAAAAGTTATACTATGATTGTGATTATTTTCTATGAAGATAAAAAGTTTCACTTTAATTCTAAATTTTCTTAAATTCTGTTCTGACCTTTCTCAAAGAGATGAAAAAATTTTAAGTTCTGTTCCAAAGATTATCCCGGAAGAAGAAAAGTTCAACTTCGATTCTGAATTTTCTCAATGAAAATGAAATAAGTTATTGATCAATTCTATTTCCCCAAAATAATATAAAAAGTTTCCACTTCAGTTCAAATTTTTCTCAAAGAGAGGAAAAAAATTTAAATATTGGTCCAAATTTTTCATAGAAGATAGAAAAGTTCAAGTTCTCTTCTGAATTTTACCAAAGAACACAATTCAATTCTAAGTCCTCCAGATAAAATATAAAGCTTACAGTTCAGTTTTAATTTAACCAGGACATAAAAAATTTAAAGTTCACTTCTAAAATTTTACATAGAAGATAGTAAAAGTTATACTATGATTGTGATTATTTTCTATGAAGATAAAAAGTTTCACTTTAATTCTAAATTTTCTTAAATTCAGTTCTGACCTTTCTCAAAGAGATGAAAAAATTTAAAGTTTTGTTCCAAATATTGTCCCAGAAGAAGAAAAATTCAACTTCGATTCTGATTTTCTTCAATGAAAAGGAAATAAGTTATTGACTAATTCTGTTTTCACAAAATAATATAGTATTTTTCCACTTCAGTTCAGATCTTTCTCAAAGAGATGAAAAATTTAAAATATTAGTCCAAATTTTTCATAGAATATAGAAAAGTTCAATTTCTCTTCTGAATTTTACCAACACACACAATTCAATTCTAATTTTTCCAGAGAATATAAAAAGCTTCCACGTCAGTATTAAGTTCATCAAGACTTACAAAATTTAAATTTATGTTCTAAATTTTTCCGTTGAGGATAGGATACTTATGCTATGATTTTGATTATTTTCCATGAAGATAACAAGTTTCACCTTAATTCTAAATTTTTTTAAATTCACATCCGACTTTTCAAATAGAGAAGAAAATATTAAACTTTTTATTCCAAATTTTTCATAGAAGATTGGAGAATCTATACTTTGATGGTGAATATTCAAGCTGTTTTCTGAATTTTACCAAAGGACATACTTCAACTCTAATTTTTCCAGAGAAAATAAAAGGATTCCTCTTCAGTTTTAAGTTCACCAAGACATAAAAATTTTTAAGTCCAGTTCTAAATTTTTCCATAGAAGATAGGAAAAGTTATACTATGATTGTGATTATTTTCTATGAATCTAAAAAGTTTCACTTCAATTTTAAAGTTTCTCAAAGAAGTGAAGAAAAGTTCAACATCGATTCTGAATTTTCTCAATGAAAATGAAATAAGTTATTGATAATGTATATTGTCAAAACATAAGATAAAAATTTTTCAAGAGCGTTCGGTATTGAACTAAAGAAATGAAAAAATTTAAAATACCATTACAAATTTTTCAATTCATTTGGACAAGTTATAGAATTTTCATTAACTTTACTGGCGGGAATACTTCAACTATATTTCTACATGAAAAAAAAAAAATCCTCCTCTTCAGTTTTAAGTTCACCAAGAAATAAAAAATTAGAAGTTCAGTTCGAAAATTTTACATACAAGATAGTAAAAGTTATACTATGATTGTGATTATTTACCATGAAGATAAAAAGTTTCACTTTCATTCTAAATTTTCTTAAATTCAGTTCCGACTTTTCACATCGAGATGAAAAAATTAAAGTTCTGTTTCAAATTTTTTATAGAAGTTATGTAAAGTTATCCTTTTATCGTCAATATTCAAGTCCTTTTCTGGATTTTACCAAATAACATAATTCAATTATAATTTCATCTGAGAAAATAAGAAGTTCCCATTTTAGTTTTAAGTTCACCAAGATATGAAAAATTTAAAGTTCACTTCTAAATTTTTCCGTAGAAGATAGGAAAAGTTATGCTATGATTGTGATTATTTTCCATGAAGATAAAAAGTTTCACTTTAATTCTAAATTTTCTTAAATTCAATTCCGACCTTCCTCAAAGAGATGAAAAAATTTAAAGTTCTGTTCCAAATACTTTCCCGGAAGAAGAAAAGTTCAACTTCGATTCTGAATTTTCTCAATGAAAATGAAATAAGTTATTGATCAATTCTATTTTCCTAAAATAATAAAAAAAGTTTCCACTTCAGTTCAGATTTTTCTCAAAGAGATGAAAAAATTTAAAATACTGTTCCAAATTTTTCATAGAAGATAGAAAAGTTCAAGTTCTATTCTGAATTTTACCAAATAACACAATTCAATTCTAATTTCTCCATAGAAAATAAAAAAGCTCCCACAGATTATTTTCCATTAAGATAAAAAATTTTACTTTAATTCTAAATTTTCTTAAATTCAATTCCGGCCTTCCTCGAAGAGATGAAAAGATTTAAAGTTCTGTTCAAAATATTTTCATGGAAGAAGAAAAGTTCAACTTCGATTCTAAATTTTCTCAATGAAAATGGAATAAGTTATTGATCAATTCTATTTTCCTAAAATAATATAAAATTTATCAATTCAATTCAGATTTTTCTCAGAGATAACAAAATTATAATTATTGTTCAAAATTTCTCCTAGACGATAAAAAAGTTCAATCTCTCTTCTGAATTTTACCGAAGAAAATAATTCAATTCTAATTTCTCCAGAGAAAATAAAAAGCTTCCACTTCAGTTTTAAGTTCACCATGACAAAAAAAATTTAAAGTTCAGTTCTAAATTTTTCCATAGAAGATAGGAAAAGTTATACTTTGATCGTGAATATTCAAGTTCTCTTCTGAATTTTAAAGTTTCACTTTCATTCTAAATTTTCTTAAATTCAGTTCCGACTTTTCACATCGAGATGAAAAATTTAAAGTTCTGTTCCAAATTTTTCATTGAAGATAGGAAAAGTTATACTTTGATCGTGAATATTCAAGTTCTCTTATTAATTTTACCAAACAACTTAATTCAATTATAATTTCTCCAGAGAAAATGAAAAGCTTCCACTTTAGTTTAAAGTTCACCAAGACATAAAAAATTTAAAGTTCAGTTCTAAATTTTTCCCTGGAAGATAGGAAAAGTTATACTACGATTTTGATTATTGTCTATGAAGATAAAAAGTTTCACTTTAATTCTAAATTTTTTTAATTCAATTTTGACCTTTCTCAAAGAAATGAAAAAATTTAAATTTCTTTTCCTAATATTTTCTCGGAAGAAGAAAAGTTCAACTTCGATTCTGAATTTTCTCAATGAAAATAAAATAAGTTGTTGATCAATTCTATTTCCCCAAAATAATATAAAAAGTTTCCACTTCAGTTCAAATTTTTCTCAAAGAGAGGAAAAAATTGTTAATACTGGTCCAAATTTTTCATAGAAGATAGAAAAGTTCAAGTTCTCTTCTGAATTTTACCAAAGAACACAATTCAATTCTAATTCCTCCAGATAAAATAAAAAGTTTCCACTTCAGTTTTAATTTCAACAAGACCAATTCAGTTCTGACCTTTCTCAAAGAGATGAAAAAATTTAAAGTTCTGTTCCAAATATTTTCCCGGAAGAAGAAAAGTTCAACTTCGATTCTGAATTTTCTCAATGAAAATGAAATAAGCTATTGATCAATTCTATTTTCCCAAAATAATATAAAATTTTTCCGCTTAAGTTCAGATTTTTCTCAAAGATATGAAAAATTTAAAATACTGTTCCAAATTTTTCATAGAAGATAGAAAAGTTCAATTTCTCTTCTTAATTTTACCAACAAACACAATTCAATTCTTAATTTATCCTGAGAATATAAAAAGCTTCCACTTCAGTATTAAGTTCATCAAGACATAAAAAATTTAAAGTTATGTTCTAAGTTTTTCTTTTGAGGATAGGATACTAATGCTATGATTTTGATTATTTTCCATGAAGATAAAAACTTTCACTTTAATTCAAAATTCTTTTAAATTCAGATCCTACTTTTCACAAACAGAAGAAAATATTTAAAGTTCTGTTCCATATTTTTTATACAAGATATAAAATTTTATACTTTGATCGTGAATATTCAAGTTCTCTTCTGGATTTTACCAAAGAACATAATTCAATTCTAATTTCTCCAGAGAAAATAAAAAGCTTCCACTTCAGTTTTAAGTTCGCCAAGACATAAAAAATTTTAATTTCAGTTCTAAATTTTTCCGTAGAAGATAGGAAAAGTTATACTACGATTGTGATTATTTTCTATGAAGATAAAAAGTTTCACTTTAATTCTAAATTTTCTTAAATTCAGTTCCGACTTTTCTCAAAGAGATGAAAAAATTTAAAGTTCGTTTCCAAATATTTTCCCGGAAGAAGAAAAGTTCAACTTCGATTCTGAATTTTTCTCAATGAAAATAAAATAAGTTGTTGATCAATTTCTATTTCCCCCAAAATAATATAAAAAGTTTCCACTTCAGTTCAAATTTTTCTCAAAGAGAGGAAAAAATTTTTGATACTGTTCCAAATTTTTCATAGAAGATAGAAAAGTTCAAGTTCTCTTCTGAATTTTACCAAAGAACACAATTCAATTCTAATTCCTCCAGATAAAATAAAAAGTTTCCACTTCAGTTTTAATTTCAACAAGACCAATTCAGTTCTGACCTTTCTCAAAGAGATGAAAAATTTTCAAGTTCTGTTCAAATATTTTCTCGGAAGAAGAAAAATTCAACCTCGATTCTGAATTTTCTCAATGAAAATGAAATAAGCTATTGATCAATTCTATTTTCCCAAAATAATATAAAAATTTTCCACTTCAGTTCAGATTTTTCTCAAAGAGATGAAAAATTTAAAATACTATTCCAAATTTTTCATAGAAGATAGAAAAGTTCAAGTTCTCTTCTGAATTTTACCAACAAACACAATTCAATTCTAATTTCTCCAGAGAAAATAAAAAGCTTCCACTTCAGTTTTAAGTTCATCAAGACATAACAAATTTTAAATTTCTGTTCTAAATTTTTCCGTTGAAGATAGGATACTTATGCTATGATTGTGATTATTTTCCATGAAGATAAAAAGTTTCACTTTATTTCTAAATTTTCTTAAATTCAGATCCGACTTTTCACATAGAGATGAAAATATTAAAAGTTCTGTTCCAAATTTTTTATAGAAGATTGGAAAAGTTATACTTTGATCATGAATATTCAAGCTGTTTTCTGAATTTTACCAAAGGGCATACCTCAACTCTAATTTTTCTAGCAAAAATAAAAAGCTTCCTCTTCAGTTTTAAGTTCACCAAGACATAAAAATTTTTAAGTCCAGTTCTAAATTTTTCCTTAAAAGATAGGAAAAGGTATACTATGATTTTGATTATTTTCCATGAAGATAAAAAGTTTCACTTCAATTTTAAATTTTCTCAAAGAAGTGAAGAAAAGTTCAATTTCGATTCTGAATTTTCTTAAAGAAAATGAAATAAGTTATTGATCAATTATAATTTCCCAAAATAATATAAAATTTTTCAATTCCGTTCAGTTTTTTCTCAAACAGATGAAAAAATTTAAAATACTGTTCCAAATTTTTCATAGAAGATAGAAAATTTCAAGTTCTCTTCTGAATTTTAGCAAAGAGCATAATTCAATTCTAATTTCTCATGAGAAAATAAAAAGCTTGCTCGTCAGTCATAAGTTCATCATGAAATAAAAAAGTTAAAGTTCCCTTTAAAATTTTTCCATAGAAGATAGGATAAGTTATACTATGATTGTGATTATTTTCCATGAAGATAAAATGTTTCACTTTAATTAGAAAATTTCTGAAATTCAATTCCGACCTTTCTCAACGAGATGAAAATAATTTATGTTATGTTCCAAATATTTTCCGCGAAGAAGAAAAATTCAACTTCGATTCTGAATTTTCTCAATGAAAATGAAATAAGTTATTAATCAATTCTATTTTCCTAAAATAATATAAAATTTTCCACTTCAATTCAGATTTTTCTTGCGCGCGCGTACGTAGGCTAACCTAGCCTAACCTAACTTAACCTAACCTAACTTAATCTAACCCAACCTAATTACAATCAAATTATAACCGTTCCTATCGTGTTTGAAAAATTCGTAACGGAGTTTTTAATTTGGTCCTCTCTTTGAGAAAAATCTGACTGGTAGTTGTAAAGATTATATTATTTTCTGAACATAGAATTGATCAATTAAATTATGATATTTTATTTTTGGAAATTCCAAATCAAAGTTGAATTTTTTTTCTTCGCGGCCAATTGTTGGAACATAACTTAAATTTTTTTCATCTCATTGAGAAAGGTCGGAATTGAATTTAAGAAAATTTAGAATTAAAGTGAAACTTTTTATCTTCATAGAAAATAATCACAATCATAGTATAACTTTTCCTATCTTCTATGGAAAAATTTTAAAGTGAACTTTAACTTTTTTATTTCATGGTGAACATAAGACTGACGAACAAGCTTTTTATTGTCTAAGAAGAAATTAGAATTGAATTATGTTCTTCGGTAAAATTAAGAAGAAAACTTGAACTTTTCTATCTTCTATGAAAAATTTGGAACAGTATTTTAAATTTTTTAATCTGTTTGAGAAAAAACTGAACTGAATTGGAAAATTTTATATTATGTTGGGAAATTAGAATTGATCAATAACTTATTTCATTTTCTTTAAGAAAATTCAGAATCGAAATAGAACTTTTCTTCACTTCTTTGAGAAAATTTAAAATTGAAGTGAAACTTTTTTATCTTCATAGAAAATAATCACAATAATAGCATACCTTTTCCTATATTCTAAGAAAAAATTTAGAACTGGAATTTAAATTTTTTATGTCTTGGTGAACTTAAACTTAAGTATTAGCTTTTTATTTTTTCTGGAGAAATTAGAATTGGATTGTGTTCTTTTGGTAAAATTCAGAAGACAACTTTAATATTCACGATAAAAGTATAACTTTTCCTAGATTGTATTGAAAATTTGGAAAAAAACTTTAAATTTTTTCATCTCTATGTGAAAAGTAGGATCTGAATTTAAAAAAATTTTGAATTAAAATGGAATTTTTTATCTTCATGGAAAATAATCACAATCATAGCATTATTTTCCTATCCTCAAAGGAAAAACTTTGAAAATAACATTAAAATTTTTTAAGTCTTGATGAACTTAATAGTGACGTGGAAGCTTTTTATTTTCTCTGGAAAAATTAGAATTGAATTGTGTTTGTTGGTAAAATTCAGAAGAGAACTTGAACTTTTCTATCTTCTATGAAAAATTTGGAATAGTATTTTAAATTTTTCATCTCTTTGAGAAAAATCTGAACTGAAGTGGAAACTTTTTATATTATTTTGGGGAAATAGAATTGATCAATAACTTATTTCATTTTCATTGAGAAAATTCAGAATCGAAGTTGAACTTGTCCTCTTCCGGAACAATATTAGGAAACGAAATTTAAATTTTTTCATCTCTTTGAGAAAAGTCAGAATTGAATTTAAGAAAATTTAGAATTAAAGTGAAACTTTTTATCTTCATAGAAAATAATCACAATCGTAGTATAACTTTTCCTATCTTCTACGGAAAAATTTAGAACTGATCTTTAAATTTTTTATGTCTTGGTGAACTTAAAACTGAAGTGGAAGCTTTTTATTTTCTCCGGAGAAATTAGAATTGAATTATGTTCTTTGGTAAAATTCAGAAGAGAACTTGAATATTCACGATCAAAGTATATCTTTTCCTATCTTATATGAAAAATTTGGAACAGAACTTTAAATTTTTCATCTCGATGTGAAAAGTCGGAACTGAATTTAAGAAAATTTAGAATTAAAGTGAAACTTTTTATCTTCATAGAAAATAATCACAATAGTAGTATAACTTTTCCTATAATGTATGGAAAGATTTCGAACTGAAATTTAAATTTGTTATATCTTGGCGAACTTAAAACTGAAATGGAGGCTTTTTATTTTCTCCGGAGAAATTAGAACTGAATTATTTTCTTTGGTAAACTTCAAAAGTGGGCTTGAATATTCAAGATCAAAGTATAACTTTTCCTATCTTCTATGAAAATTTTCGAACAGAACTTTAAATTTTTCATCTCTATGTGAAAAGTCGGAACTGAACTTAATAAAATTTGGAATTAAAGTGAAACTTTTATCTTCATGGAAAATAATCACAATAATAGTATAACTTTTCCTATCTTGTATGGAAAAATTTCGAACTGAACTTTTAATTTTTTATGTCATGGCGAACTTAAAACTGAAGTGGAAGCTTTCTATTTTCTCTGGAGAAATTAGAATTGAATTATTTTCTTCGGTAAAATTCAGAAGAGAACTTGAACTTTTCTATCTTCTAAGACAAATTTGGAACAATATTTTAAATTTTTTCATCTCTTTGAGAAAAATCTGAATTGAAGTGGTAAATTTTATATTATTTTGGGAAAATAGAATTGATCAATAACTTATTTCATTCTTATTGAGAAAATTCACAATTGAAGTTGAACTTTTCTTCTTCCGGGAAAATATTTGGAACAGAACTTTAAATCTTTTCATCTCTTTGAGAAAGGCCGGAATTGAATTTAAGAAAATTTAGAATTAAAGTGAAACTTTTTATCTTCATGGAAGCTTTTTATTTTCTCTGGTGAAATTAGAATTGAATTGTGTTCTTTGGTAAAATTCAGAAGAGAACTTGAACTTTTCTATCTTCTATGAAAAATTTGGAATCGTATTTTAAATTTTTTCATCTCTTTGAGAAAAATCTGAACTGAAGTGGAAACTTTTTATATTATTTTAGGAAAATATAATTGATCAATAACTTATTTTATTTTCATTGAGAAAATTGAGAATCAAAGTTGAACTTTTCTTCGTCCGGGAAAATATTTGGAACAGAACTTTAAATTTTTTCATCTCTTTGAGAAAGGTCGGAATTGAATTTAAGAAAATTTAGAATTAAAGTGAAACTTTTTATCTTCATGGAAAATACTCACAATCATAGTATAGCTTTTCCTATCTTCTACGAAAAAATTTAGAAGTGAAATTTAAATTTTTCATATCTTGGTGAACTTAAAACTGAAGTGGAAGCTTTTTGTTTTTTTTTGAGAAATTAGAATTGAATTATGTTCTTTGGTAACATTCAAAAGAGAAATTGAGCTTTTCTATCTTCTATGAAAAATTTGGAACAGTATTTTAAATTTTTTCATCTCTTTGAGAAAAATCTGAATTGTAGTGGAAAATTTTATATTATTTTAGGAAAATAGAATTGATCAATAACTTATTTCATTTTCATTGACAAAAATTCAGAATCGAAGTTGAACTTTTCTTTTCCAGGAAAATAATTGGAACAGAACTTTAAATTTTTTCATCTCTTTGAGAAAGGTCGGAATTGAATTTAAGAAAATTTAGAATTAAAGTGAAACTTTTTATCTTCATGGAAAATAATCACAATCATAGTATAACTTTTTTTATCTTCTATGGACAAATTTAGAAGTGAACTTTAAATTTTTTATGTCTTGGGACTTTTCTTTTTCCAGGAAAATATTTGGAACAGAACTTAAAATTTTTTCTTCTCTTTGAGAAATGTCTGAACTGAATTTAAAAAAATTTAGAATTAAAGTGAAACTTTTTATCTTCATAGAAAATAATCACAATCACACACAAAAACTTACACACACAAAAAAACTTACACACACACACACACACACATAAACAAAAACACACAAAAACAAATACTAAAACACAAAAAAAAAAACTTACAAAAGCAAAAAAAAAATAACACACACGAAATAACTCACACGCAAAAAAAAAAAAAAGAACAAAACAAAAACATACACACACACAAGAACTTAAACACAATAAAAAAATTACACACAAACAAAAACTTACACACACACACAAAAACTAACACGCAAAAAGAAAATAAAAAACACAAAAAAAATAACACACACAAAATCTTACACACACACAAAAACTTACACACACAAAAACTTACACACACACACACAAAAACTTACACACACAAAAACTTGCACACACACAAAAACTTACACACAGAAAAACTTACACACACACAAAAACTTACACACATACTCAAAAACTTACACACACACACAAAAACTTACACACACACACACAAAAACTTACATACACACAATCTAATACAAACGCACAAAATCTTACACACACACAAAAACTTACACACACACACACACACAAAAACTTACACACAAACAAAAACTTACACACACACACAAAAACTAACACACACAAACAAACTTAAAAACACACAAAAACTAACAAGCACACAAACAAAAACTTACACACATAAACTTACACACACACACAAAAACTAAAAAACACACAAAAAACTAACCAAAAAAAAAAAACAAACACACACACAAAATAACCCACAAAAACAAACACTAACATACACAAAAAAACTAACAAACACACAAAAAATTACAAACAAAAAAAAACTTACACACACAAACAAACTTACACACACACAAAAACTTACACACACACAAAAACTTACACACAAACAAAAACTTACAAACACACATAAAATTATATACACAAAAAAACTTAAGAACACAAACAAAATTACAGAAACACAAAAACATACACACACACAAAAACTAACACACCAACACACAATTAAAAGAACACACAAAATAACACACAAAAAAACTTAAAAAAAAACAAAAAAACTAAACAAAACAAACAAACTTACACACAAATAAACTTAAAAACACAAACAAAATTACACACACACACACACACACATACACTTACACACACACAAAAACTTACACACACACACACACACACATAAAATCTTACACACACACACAAAAACTTACACACACACAAAAACTTACACACACACACAAAAACTTACACACACACACAAAAACTTACACAAACACAAAACAACATACACACACACACGAAAAATTACACACACACAAAAACTTAAAAGCTCACACACTCTTACACACACACACAAAGAATTACACACACAAAAACTAACAAAAACAAAAAACCTTAAAATCGCGCACATCAACTTAAACAAACACACACAAAAGCTTACACACACAAAACAAATCACAAACAAACACAAAAACTTACAAACAAACAAAAAACTTACATAAAAAAATAAAAATTAAAAACACAAAAAACTTACACACACACAAAAACTTACACGAAAAAAAAAACATACAAACGCACAAAAAAACTTACACACACACACAAAAACTTACACACACACACAAAAACTTACACACACACACAAAAACTTGAACAACCACAAAAACTTGAGCACATATACAAAAATACTAACACAAACAAACAAAACCGCATACGATAACTTTACCATACGCAAAAGCAAACTTAAACACAAATAAAAAAACTTACGAACACACAAAAACTAACACACAAAAAAAAACTTACACACACACAAAAACTTACACACACAAACAAAATAACACACCAAAAAAAACTTAAACACACTAAAAAACCTTACACACACAAAAAACTAACATACAAAAAAAAAACTTGCAATAAAAAAAAAAATCAAACACTGACAAAAAAACTGATACACAAAAAAAATCTTACACCCACACAAACTTAAACACACACACAAAAACTTATTACAAACACACTTACACACAATCACAAAGTAAAACACAAAAAAAAACTTACACACACACGAAAACTTACACACACATAAGAACTTACACACACACAAAAACTTACACACACACAAAAACTTACACACACACACAGAAACTTACACACACACACACAAAAACTAACACACACACAAAAACTAACACAAAAACAAAAAAACTTACACAAACACAAAAACTAACAAATAAAAAAACAAAATTAATCAGACACAAAAACTTACATACACACAAAAACTTACATACACACAAAAACCTTACACACACTAAAAACTTACACACACACAAAAACTTACACACACACAAAAACTTATTACACACACACACACACGAAAATTTTATATTATTTTAGGAAAATAGAATTGATATGGGCACACACAAAAAAACTCACACACACACAAAAACTTACACACACAAAAAAAAACTTACACCAGAAGTTTCAGACAACAAACACCTATGAGAGACTAAGAATCCTAGCTCTGAAAAGTACAAGTAGCAAACTACACATCCCAAATCATAAGTTTCAGACAACTCATACCTATGAAATGATAATAAACTTTAACTCGGGAAATCCAAAATAGCAACCCATCCTCAAAATATGACAGGATTTGGAAAATATATAGGTATTATTCATTAAGATATCCGAGTCAGAAAGGTCAAAATAGCAACCCATACATCTTAACTCATATTTTCCAGACGGTATACAACACAAAAAGACGGGGCCCGGGGATGGCCTTTGAGGGTCTGGGGAGGCCCTTAAGGGCGGGGGGGACCTTTGGGTGGAGGTGGGTACCTTTGAGGACCAGGGGATTCCTGGGGGTTTGGGTTAGAGGGATTGGAACCCTTTGGGGTTGGGAATAGAGGACCTCATGACACTGTTCAAATGGAACTTGTGTATTATAACGACCATAGAGTTTCACCCTCAAATCCTCTTCTAAAATCTCTTAAAAAATCATCTTTTAAAATGTCTCTAACTGTTTCGCCGAAATAATTCCCTAAAATAATAATTTGTTCTGAAAAGATATAATAAAGCCTTAAAAAAGTATTAAAATGGTGGCTCAGGAGCCTTTGGGGCGCCGGGGGCCCTTTAGGGGGGGGGCTAGGGGAGGGGGTCCTTCTGTGTCTCAATGCACAAAAAAATATTAAAAAATGGGGGAGGGAAGGGGAGGGGAGGGGAGGAGGGGAGGGGAGGAGGGGAGGGAGAGGAGGGGAGAAGGAGTAGGGGTGGGGGAGGGGAGGGTGAGGAGGGGGTAGGAGAGGGAGGGAGAGGGAGGGGGCCCTTTGAGGCCTGGGGGGGGTCCTTTGGGGGTCTGGGGGACCCTTGAGGGCCGGGTGGCCCTTTGGGAGCCCGGTGGACCTTTGAGGACCGGGGGCTTCCTTCGGGGTTGGGGCGGGGTATGAGGACCCTTCGGGGTTGGGGTGTGGTATGAGGACTCTTTGGGGTTGTGGTAGGGGACCTCACAACACTGTGCAAATGGAACTTGTGTATTATGACGACCACAGAGTTTCACCCTCAAATCCTCTTCTAAAATCACCTTTTAAATCATCTTTTAAAATGTCTCTAACTGTTTCGCCGAAATAATTCCCTAAAACGGTTTCCCCCAAATAATCCCTAATCGTAACTTCAGCGTATTCCTTTTGTTTTTGGCATCTCTGCGCTGTCACATTTCAAATTTCTAGGAAACCCTTTCCTACGTTAATCTCTTCATCTCATAAATGTTTCGAGCTACACTAATAAGGTTTTGTTAGAATATAGATTTATAACTCCGACTTTAAGCTTAGTGAAGCCGTATTTAAAAATATAATTTCTTTCTCGTTTGCTACCTGTATAATTTCAAGATAACAAGTGATGTCATTTTTGATTCTTGACAGTAGCGATCAATGAAGCCCTATTTAAAAATAGAATATTAATTTTTCTCTGACCTAAAGAACGTTTATCCCTCAGACCTAAGATTAAAGAAACCATAATGTTTCTTAATTCCCCCTTCGTGAATCAAAACATTCCCCTAGCGATTATGTAAATCAATTTCTCAGGTTATGTTCGCCTAAAGATCAGAGAAGCCAGGTTTGTTTCTTAATTCCCCTTTCGTTAATCATTACATTCTCCCCCGCCGATTATGTAAATCAAGCTCTCAGGTTAGGTTAGCCTAAAGATCAAAGAAGCCATGATTGTTTCTTAATTCCCCTTTCGTGAACCAATAAGTCCCCCACCGATTATGTAAATCACCCCAATGTCATTACACCTGGACAAACAACAGCAAATAAATCGACCTTGAAACATCCATCAAAGTGAGAAAATTCCTGTTTTTCCATTCTCACTGACATAAATTGATGTTGACATCCATTAAAGTGAGAAAGTTCCTGTTTTTTCATTCTCACTGACAAAAACCATAAAACAGACATGAATTGCTGTTGACATCCATGAAAAACAACAAATAAATTGACCATCGACCTTGGAAAAAAGAGGTCATTGACCCCATTAACCATGTGTTCTCCCTAGGGACTCTATGCCCATATTTGGTGCCCCGTTCGGACCTTCTGAGGCCTTTCTACTAATATTCATAACACGGTGATTTGAGATGCTTGTTGGACAGACATATTCTTTTAATGTCCTTGGTAGAAAAACTTCCAAATATAAAGACAAATCTTAGAAAACCACAGTTTTTAGGTATGATTGGGCCTAAGACACCTGGGATCCAAGAGATGAAAAACTTTTAAATTTCACGTCCGGTGTACCGAAACTTCCAAATATAAAGAAAAAACTTAATTGAACCTAAGGCACATGGATCCAAGAGAGGAAAAACTTTTAATTTCACGTCCTTGGTACCAATACTTCCAAATATAAAGAAAAAAATTAATCCAACCTAAGGCACATCCAAGAGACGATAAAACATTTTAATTTCATGTCCTTGGTACTAGATTTTCCAAACATAAAGAAAAATCTTAGAAAGTCATAGTTTTGGGTATGAAAATTTTTTCAAAGACATGAACTTTTTTTTAGTTTCACGTCCTGTGTACCAAAACTTCCAAATATAAAGAAAAATCTTAATTGAACCTAAGGCACATGGACCCAAGAAACAAAAAGCTTTTTAGTTGCATGTCCATGGTACCAAAACTTCCAAATATAAAGAAAAAACTAACTGGGACCTGAGGTGAATGGATCCAAAAGATGAAAAAACATTTTAATTGCATGTCCTTGGTAGCAAAACTTCCAAAATATAAAAAAAAGCCTTAATTGAACCTAGTACATGGATCCAAGAGACGAAAAAATATTTTAATTTCATGTCCTTGGTCGAGAAACTTTCAAATCTAAAGACCAATCTTAATTGAGCCTATGGTACATGGATCCAAGAGGCTAAAAAACATTTTAATTTCATGTCATTCGTATCAAAAACTTCCAAATATTAAGAGAAATCTTAATTGAACCTAAGGTACACGGATCCAAGAAGTGAAAAACGTTTTAATTTCATGTCCTTGATACCAAAGCTTCCAAATATAGAGAAATATCTTAACACAGCCTAAGGTACATAGATCCAAGAGACAAAAACAACATTTTAATTTCTTGTCATTGGTACCAAAACTTCGAAATATAAAGAAAAACCTTAACTGAACCTAAGGTAGATGGATCCAAGAGACCAAAAAACATTTTAATTTGAAGTCCTTGGTGCCAAAACTTCCAAATATAAAGAAAAATCTTGATTCTAGCTAAAATACATGGATCCAAGAGATGAAAAAAAACCTTTTAATTTCATGTCCCTGGTATAAAAACTTCCAAATACAAAAAAAAATCTTAATTCGAACTAAGACACATGGATCCAAGAGACGAAAAACCACTTTAATTTCAGGTCCTTGGTACCAAAACTTCCAAATATAAAGAAAAATCTCAGAAAACCCTAGTTTTTAGGTATGATTGAATCTAAGACAAATGAGTTCAGCAGATGAAAAACTTTTTAATTTCATTTCATTGATACCAAAACTTTATATATAAAGAAAAATCTTAATTGGACCTAAGGCACACGGATCCAAGAGACAAAAACAACATTTTAATTTCTTGTAATTCGTACCAAGACTTCCAAATCTAAAGAAAAATCTTGATTGAACCTAAGGTAAACGGATCCAAGAGACCAAAAAAACATTTCAATTTCATGTCATTGGTATCAAAACTTCCAAATATAAAGAAAAATCTTAATTCGAGATAAGGCACATGGAACCAAGAGAAGAAAAACCACTTGAATTTCCTGTTCTTGGTACCAAAACTTCCTAATATAAAGAAAAATCGCAATCCTACCTAAGGTATATAGATCCAAGAGACGAAAAAACATTTTAATTACATGTCCTACTACTACTACTACTAACAACTCACCGCAGCACCAAACCCTCTGAGGCCACCACAGCTACGCACGCTCCTCCTCCACCCCAATATATTCAAAGCCTCCCTTTTTACACCCACTCAAGAAGTTCCCATTTCCTTTAAATCTTTCTTTATGACGTTCTCCCATCCCCGACGGGGACGACCTGCTTTTCTTTTAGCTCTAAAAGATTTGCTAAAAAGAACAATATTCGGAAATCTGTCATCCTTGACCGGCACAACATGTCCTAGCTACCTCAACCTTTCTTTCATTATAGCTCCAGGAACTTATATTAAACCACATTTTTCGTAGAGCCTATTGTTTGAAATACAGTTAGTCAGCAGGATACCCAGAACAATCCTTAAGCAATTTCTCTGGAAAACATCTAGCAAATCTTCATCCGCTTTTCATAGAGTCCATGCTTCAGAGCCATATTTGACCACTGTCAGCACTGTAGCTTCTAATATTCTAATCTTGGTTTGCAGACTTATCTTCCTATTCTTCTAGACTTTTTTTAACTGTGAAAAAACACCCTGAGCCTTGGCTATTCTATTTTTAACATCTTCACTGCTCCCACCATCTTTACTAATAATACTACCAAGGTAAATGAAGCTGCCCACCTGATCAATCTTTTCATTACCCAACGTCACCTTTTCATCTTCACTTACTCCTAGCCTTAGTAACTTAGTCTTCCTAACATTAATTTTCAAACCAATTCTAGCACAGCTAGCAAAATTTCCAGATATAAAAAAGAATCCTAGAAAACCAAAGTTTTTAGGTATGGTTGGACCTAAGAAACATTGGCCCAAGAGATAAGAACTTTTTTAATTTCATGTCTTTGATACCAAAACTTCCAATTATAAAGAAAAACCTTAATTGGACCTAAGACACATGGATCCAAGAGATGAAGAACTTTTTAATTTCATGTCATTGCTACCAAAACTAGCAAATATAAAAAAAAACTTAATTGGACAAAAGGCACATGGACCCAAGAGACGGAAAACTTTTATAATTTCATGTCATTGCTAACAAAACTTCCAAATATAAAGAAATATTCTAATTCGACCTAAGACACATGGATCCAAGAGAAAAAAAGGAATTTCAATTTCATGTCCTTGGTACCAAAACTTCCAATTATAACAAAAACTCTTAATCCGACCTAAGGTACGCGGATCCAAGAGACGAAAAACATTTGAATTGCTTGTTCTTGGTAGCAAAACTTCGAAATATAAAGAAGAATCTTAAAAACCACAGTTTTTAGGTATGGCTGGACATAAGACACATGGGTCTAAAAGAGATGAAAAAACTTTAGTTTCATGTCCTTGATACCAAAACTTCCAATTATAAAGAAAAATCTTAACTCGAGCTAAGGCACTTGGAACCAAGAGGCGAACAAACATTTTAATTCCATGTCCTTGGTACCAAAACTTCGAAATATAAAGAAAAATCTTAATTCAACCTAAGGTACATAGATCTAAGAAACAAAAAACATTTTAATTTCATGTCCTTGGTAGCAAAACTTCCCATGCATTACCACCTATTTTCACTAAAGTTATTGATGGCAACACAACTGATTTTTCACTTAGGTTATGTCAACTGATTTTGAGTTAGGTTCCTTTGGGTTTAGTAAGCGTGCGCGCACAACTCGTTAGTGTCCTCGTTGTTCGTTATCTCGTTATCTGCCCCTGGCAGTTAAGAATTTTTAGATTTTGTGAAAATCGCGGATATTGGCGAATGTATGGTAGCTACGTATTTGATTTTAATCCTTATAATTTTGTCTTTTGTTGAATTTTATTGATCTTTTAATTTTCTGTAGGTCTTTTCATTGTTTTTTAATTGGTTTTGTTGACTTTCCGCATTTTTTTTTTGTGATTTCTTCGGCATTTTCCTTGTTCATATTATTTTGTTCGCGCTGAAGAAGAGAGCCAGTTATTCTCTCAAAATATTTGCTTTTTGTGTATCTTCAGTATTTTCGTTTGGCCTTTAAAAACCCTCATTTTTGATCATTTTCTTACTTTATGTTATGGTAAGTCAATGTGATTTAAGAAATTATATATATATATATATATATATATATATATATATATATATATATATATATATATATATATATATATATATATATATATATATATATATATATATATATATATATATATATATATATATATATATATATATATATATATATATATATATATATACTTTCAGTTAAAAAAAAACTTGTTTGTTATTTAATTTCTGAACGTTTTTCAACTAATGCAGGTTCCTTTTTGACTCACCGTGCATGAAAAATTAAAACACGATTTCCAAATTAATTTCGGCAGATTTATTCTGGATATGAAGGGTCGTCCCCTCTTCAATACCTTGTTCTTTACGCTAAAGCTTTTAGCACTTTTAAAAAAGCTTCATATTCTAATTAAACGGTACCTGTGCTTCAATTTTAGTAAACAGTCAAACTTTAACGTAAAGAGTAAGGTACTGAGGAGACTGCAATACTTCATATATGGCATGATTTCTGTTCATTTTCAAATAATACTCGTAAATCTGGCTCACCCTCTATTAAATATACCCCTCCCCCGCCCGGAAAACTCCGTGAAAATTTCATCAAGCGTAAAGTGCAGCCCCCCCCCCCCGTCAAATTCCCTCCAAACAGCTCCTTCTTCGCTGAGAATCCCCCCTCTGAAAAATTGTTTGTGGACGATTTACCCAGAAAAATTTCCTTAGCATTTTTTCATCGGAATAACATTGTAATATTTAATCAGTTTCTCAATCACTCCAGAAACAACCCCTTCCGTGGAAATTATTTCCCAGAAAACAAAACGCGCGGGAAAAAACCCCGGATAATTCCCCCGGAACATCTCAATAATTTTTTTTTTTTTGCAAAGACAATATAAGACAATTAAAAAGAATTTCGTATAGTAGTTCTGTCAAAACCATCCAGAGTAACATTTCCCCTAGAATCTTCACTCATCAGAAATTTCCCTCCCCAAGGAAAATTCTCTCCTTAGAAATACACCCCAAGCACAACATCCCACCTCCCCCATAAAAAATGGCTGTATACTTCCCAGTAACAAATACTATATGTAAACAATGGGCAAAGCTCACAAGTTGCGACCCTTCCCCTGGGGACTGTGGAGGGTCATTTTAACCTAAAGACATAGTTATTAGATTTTTCAACTATGCTGAACAAAATGGCTATCTCAAAATTTTGATCCGCTGACTTTGGGAAAAAATAAGCGTGGGAGGGGGCCTAGTCACCCTCCAATTTTTTCGGTCACTTAAAAGGAGTACTAGAACTTTAATTTCCGTTCAAATTAGACCTCTCGCGATATTTTAGGACCACTGGGTCGATACGATCACTCTTGTGAAGAAAAAAAAAAAAAAATAAACAAGCATCCGTGATGTTTCTTCTGGCAGAAAAAAAATTACAAAATTCCACATTTTTGCATATAGAAGCTTCAAATCTCTACAATAGGGTTACCTGATACGCCAAATCTGATGGTGTGATTTTCATTAATATTCTATGACTTTTAAGGGGGTGTTTCCACCTTTTTCAAAAATAAGGCAAACATTCTCAGGCTCTTTACGGGTAACACTAAACTTTATGAAATTTAAAATCAGCATAAAAATTCGATTCTTTAGATAAATCCATTGTGATGTGATCTATCTATTGGTATCAAATTGATTGGTATCAGTTGAACGGAACGCATTCACTATACAGGTTTATTTGGATTTTGAAATTGATAGTCAACAGATTGTTACGACAGCTGAATCGTAAGTTTGCAGAATTTTGTTTTCTTTTGCTATTTTTATATGCATTTTCTTAACGTTTAATACAAAATTATTGAACGCCTGATAGATTAAAGAAAAGACAATATACTTCCTGAAAAATAATTACCCTCCCCCCCCCCCAAAAAAAAAATTCAATTGAGACAAATTTAGCTATAGACTATATACAAGGTTGGGGAATTGAGGATTGAAACAGAAGTGACCCCAAAAATATGATTCATGTAAAATTGTATGTTATTGCCTATAGGGGGGGGGGGGGTCGGGGCTGTCATTTTTAAATGATAATATCTCAATTTAATTTTAATAATTTTTTTTTTCATTTAAAGCGGAGACGGAAGAAAATAATATCAAATTTCCTGAGAAACCATAGAAATATTTTGATAGACCCAGGGCCCCCCATTGAGACTTATTCATTGTCTTGGGTATTTTTGGATTTCTCAGAGACTACTGGCCTAATTTGGCTTTTGTGTTTGCTCCCTTTAATTAGATTCCTTAGATCTTATTGAATGCCACGGTGAATCCATTATCTAAAAACCAACAGAGAAAAAACTCAATGAAAAAAAAAAAAAAAACGACACACGAAACTGAGGCCAGTGGAGAGAAAAGAAGAAAAATGTAGAAAAACGCGGATATTTCCCCTGTATCAGAACAAGGCGTCTTCAGCACAAGAGAAACACAAGAAGAACAAGATAAAGAAAAAACCAACCTAAAACTAAAAATAAATAAAACCAACACCAATAAAATACAAATGGCGCAACTAATCCACGTAGGGAGAAGAAGCTAATAGATTTACCTCAGTGAGAACATCAAAGCAACTGAAGTAACACCAAAGAAGTTGCATTTATACGAGCATTCCTTCCATAAGAACCATATATACCCCCAGGGCATGAACATTTTTAAAAAAATTGGATATCTCAAAATTTTTATCGGATGGGTTTGGGGAAAAGGGCTTGGGGGGGGGCGGCTAGTGGCCCTCCGATCTCTTGACTCTTAAAAAATGAACTAGAACTTTCACTTTCTCAAAAAATGAGAGCTCTCTGAAGTTTATACGAGCATCCCTTCCATAAGAACCATATAACTTACAACGCCTGTCCCCGGGCCCTGGAGGGTTGCCGACACAGGAATTTTTTTTATCTGACCCTTGAACTATTACCAAGAAAATGGCTATCTGAAAATTTTTATCCGATGCCTTTGGTGGAAAAATGGGGTGGGGGCTAGCTGCCCTCCGATCACTTTTGACTCCTAAAAAGTGAACTACAATCAAATGAGCCCTCTATGAAGCTTATACGAGGATCCCTGCCATAACAACCATATATACCCCCAAGGAACAACTTGCAACGCCTACCTCCTGGCCCTGTGAGGCTGTAACGACACTGTTCTTTTTTCTGAACTTTGAATTATTTTTAACAAAATGTTTATCTCAAAATTTCTATCTTTTAAATTTGGGGGGAAAGGGTGGGGGGCTAGCTCCCCTCCGATCACTTTTGATTTATAAAATGTGAACTAGAACTTTCAATTTCCCATCAAATGAGCCCTCTTTAAAGTTTATACGAGAATCCCTTCCATAAGACCTTAAATGCCCCCCAGGGTATAACTTACAACACCTGTCCCCGGGCCCTGGGGGGGGGGGATATGTCGACATCAGAGTTTTGTTATCTGACCTTTGAACTATTTTTAACAAAATGGCTATCTCAAAATTCTTGTCTGATGCAATTGGGGAAAAAAGGCGTAAGAGGGGGGGGGGGGGAGCTATTTGCCCTCCGATCACTTTTGACTCTTAAAAAGGGCACTGGAACTTTCGATTTTCAATCGAATGATTCCCCTTTGAAGTTTATACGACGACCCCTTCCATATGAAGTGCCTCTGGGAAAATAATAATAATAATAATAAATAATAAAACATTGGAGCCGGGTGGCCTTTACTATAGGCAACGCTATAGCGTTGCCTCTGACTAAGATATACAGTATATAGCTGTGTAAGTTTTCATTTAATAATTGCTTTTCGTTTTCACTGTCCTGGGTACTTAAATTATTCAAACAAATCAATGGCTAACATTAATTATAGACCTCCATAAAATAATTGTAACAACAAAATATTCGTCTTACATTTGTTCAACAGGAATTTAGGTAAAAAAAACTGGTTTCCCTAATAAAGTGACTCCTTGATCGTTTGGCTATCCCCAGTAATCAAATCTCTACGCAATTATCCCCTGGTAATGCAATTTCCTGGGAAAAAAGAAGCGTGCAGAGAACTCATTAACCCAAGTTTATTCTGTTGATCCAAGTTTTGATTAGGCATAGTGAGGGGGTCACTTGTTGCGTGATCAATTTGCTTTTACTGTTGTTCGAGTTCTTGTGATTAATGAAGACTTAAGAGCTGATTGAGCGATATAATTGTGAATAAAATGATACAAGGGTCATAGGTTGCCGTACAATGAGATGAGGGAATCTTCTATTTAACAGACAACAAAAGAAAGCCTAATATAACAGTAACTTTCCTTCTTTCTTTTACACTCGGTGGTGTCAATTATCGAGGAGGGAATTCTGCCATCCCCTAGGAGTTCTACCCCCTAGATTTTGAAAAATACCTTTTCCGGGGGAGTTTTCATTATCAAATGCCTTTTTTGGTATTTTAACGAAAAAAAAATACAGAAAAAAACAACAAATGTGCCCCCCCCCCTGGTTATTAAGAAATACAATTCGCCTCCCTCCCAAGATTTCGTGAATTGACACCACAATTCCCACTCTGCCTTCATTCTCTTTTGTGCCCAATATAAACCAAAGCTTTCATAAAATTGCTTACAGTACCTCGTTACAAAAAAAAAAACTTTAAAAAACATCTCAAATGTGAAATTGATATTTAATCCCTCTTGATTTCTGGGAATATTTCTGGTGTACGCTGTTATCATGAAAGTAAAGAATAACATTAAACCTCAAAATGAGCAAAATTAATTCCGTATAAACAAATAAACACGTATCCGTGATATTTCTTCTCAGAAAAAATATAATTTTTTATATTTCTGTAAACAGGGGCTTGAAATCTCTCAACAGGGTTCTCCGCTATGCTGGATTTACGTAAACCCTGTCTTCTTTTCTAAATCTGCTTTCAAAAATTTATAAAGAAGCTGGAGATATATGCAGGAACCTGTTCATTACCAGACCAACTAAATAATTACCTGGCCTAGAATCACCTTATATTCTTTCATTTGCACCTTTCAGTTTTCTTCGACTCCGAGTAAATCTTCCTAAGGCCCTTAGGTGTACTCAATTTTTGTCTCCAATCAATCTTCGTTATTTGAAAAACATTCAAATTCCTTTCACTCAGTCGGTAAGAATTGAATCCTTGACACCCAAATCAAAACATTACACCCCTGGATCCACCTTATATCAGTTCATATCTAAAAGTCACGTTTTCTAAGATTGTTCTTTAGGTTGTGTCAAAGTTATGAAGTTTCAAGTGCAGTATTACACTATCCGTCAGTATTCCCAAGTTGAAACATGAAAACAGATTAGTCACATTGACTAATCTATTGACTAATCCCGCAGAACTGATTAGTCACACTGGACAACATTTTCGTTCTTAAAAATCAAACATTAACAAGGTTTTGATTCGCGAAGACAATTCCCCTTCAAAGGAAAGCTACACCTTCTGAAACTGTTCGGTGCCAGATGCTTTTAATCTTTTTTTTCTGGTTATTCACCCATATTTATTTTCTTTCTAATGTTGAAATTAGAAAGGTAATTACAAATTATATTCAACTGAATTGAACATGCTGCAAATTCTTCGAATTAAAAGGATTAAACAATAGTTTCAAAGGAAAGCTACACCTTCTGAAACTGTTCGGTGCCAGAGGCTTTAAATCTTTTTTTGCTGGTTATTCATCCATGTTTATTTTCTTTCTAATGTGGCAATTAGAAAGATAATTGCAAATTATATTCAACCGAATTGAACATACTGCAAATTCTTGAAATTAAAATGATTAAACCATAGTTTCAAAGGAAAGCTACACCTTCTGAAGCTGCTCGGTGCCAGTTGCTTTTAATTTATTTTTTTGCTAGTTATTCACCCATGTTTCTTTTTCTTTCTAATTTGGCACCCGCTAATTCCAAAACTGCACAATAGAGTATGGATCTCATTTTCATTAAAAATCGAATTTCCAATTTTTTTTAATTTTGTAAGACATAGTTTCCACTGAACTAATTCAAACAATAAGGTAACATTTTCTTTGTGCTAGGTACTTTAATCTGCTACCTATACGAAGTATTAATTCTACTAGTGTATTTCAATAGGAGTGTTATCCAACGATACAAGATTCACAATGTTCTATAGTGCCCATTCCTTCCAATTTCAATAGTTAATTCAACTTTGTTGCGTTTACCCACAGTTTATATAATTATCCAGTATGATCTTTCCCTATCTCAACCATTATAAAAACCCGGACCAAGGTGCGAGTGCTCCAGAGAACGTTTTTGCAGATAGAAACATAGGCGGCATCAGATCTTTTCACGGGTAGACAAGTCAGACTGTGATCTAATCGGAAACAGACTAACCCGCTAATGCAGAAAGAAGGGGAGGAGCTTTTTGTTCACACCGAGAACGAAGACCAGAAATGATCTGCGATAAGCTTACTGGATAATTATATGAACTGTGCGTTTACCCCTTTGCCCCCCTCATTTTTGTTGGAGCCACTAAACTAGTAATTTACTTACCATCTTTAAAATACACCAGGAGTAATGTTTCTAGAAGTTTTTTTTTTTTTCTTGAAAATACAAAGATATTTTTTCAAAATGTAGGGGAAAATTACCCCCTGCACTCCCCAACAAATGGTATCCAGGAAGATAATAGTTTCAACTTGTTTCCTCCTCCCCCACCCTAATCAGACTTCTTTTTGGGCACGATCCTATCATGTGCAGTAACTTTTTTTATTTTTCTAATAAGCAACTGTTGTTTTCGATTTAAAAAACGAGAAAATAGGAAGAGAAAGCTGACATCCATCTAATTCCAGGAATACGGGGATTTTTAGTTTATCGTCATCATCAATTTGCTTTTCTTTGGCTAAATCAAATTTGATGAATAATCTTTTTTCCACCCAAAATCATTTTATTTTTGTTTACGTGTCGCACAAATGATGACAAAAGCAAAACAATTTTCCTAATTTTGCATTTCTATTGCACACAGATAGACAGTTTTTCAGAAAATCCAAATCAGACGATAAAAGGAACTGTCTAGCCACGTATACAAAATAGATTTTCCGAGGGGGTACTATGTTTCGGGTGAATAGGAAATCAAGACCAAATTTATACAAAGATACAGAAGAGGGATATAAAAAAAAACTTTTGGGATTTAAATTAGGAAAGGGGAAGGAGGCGGACCCTAGCCCCCACCTATATGCGTACTTCATTCTGCTCGAATCGCTCCGCATTAGTTTTCATAGTGAATGAATAGTCTTTCGTTTAAATATTATGATAAACCGGTTCTTGCACGTCCACTAAAATCTTGCAGAGGGATCAGTCGAAAAAAAAAATGTCACGAAAGTATAATTTTCTTCAAATGACTGTGACTTGGAATTTATTACATTCTTCAGTTCCTAGGCCAGATCAACTATCATGCAGAAACTGAATTTGAAACTGATTTTGGTTGTATCGATCTTTGACGCCTGAAACAGAGCATTAAGCATGACAAGATTCTTCTAATAATATGACAAATTGATATATTCCCCTCCCCACCAATCCTTTACGTAATAGGAACATGTCATAAAATATGCATTTTTACATATTTTAATTATGTAAAAATATCAATTATTATTTTATGAATTTATTCAAAAGAAACACAGAAAAAATTACAGAACTTTAGACTCCCACAAAGGGTCTTTGGCCCGTGAGAGTGGAAGACTAAACATAACATTAAATGATAGAACTAACATCAAACAGAAGGACAAGAAAAGAAAGAAAAAAAATTAACAACAACAACAACAAAAACTACCATACCAATCAGAATAAACGAATTAAACAAATTGGAAAGGAAAGATAGAGGGGAAAAAAGAAGGGAGGAGAGATCTAATTGTCTAGGCATGAAAGGTGGTTGATTAGCTCCTTCTTAAATTGTCCATAAGAATGGCAGCTGAATTTTAACTGGTAGGGAATTCCAAATGGAGGCACAACATAAATTGAAATCTGATCTTATGGTTTTGGTTTTATGAATGAAAATATCCATGTCATTTCTGAGAGAAAAAGAAACACAAGCTTCATTTCGTAGTTCAGAATTTGAAAGATATATTTGTTTGAAGAAGTTAGGGAGGAGTCCATGAAAATGCTTAAAAAATGAGACAAGAGAAAAGAAAGATGTATGCGGGTTGACCATACAATAAATTCATGTTAAGCTGGTCTGTCACCTCAGACACTAATTGCTCTGTAATATAGTTTGAAAATAGGAAAGGTAAAAGAAGAGAATGTCGATAGCCATACTGTTGGACAGTAGTATATATATATATAAGGTTGAACGAGAGAGTGAAAGAGGATCTTTATTATTGAAGCAGGGAAGCAATGACGAAGCTTCCGAAGAACTCCTAGGTTTCTGGAGAGCCTAAGTTTCACGAGAGCATAGTGATGTTTCAAAGAAAGATTTTCGTCAAATAAAGTACCAAGGAATCGAACATGTCTATCAGGGGGACGAGTTGTATCACCATGAGTGGTAGAAATAGTTTGAACCAAAGGACAAGAAGTACCTGATCTGGAAAAACATAAGTAGACTAGATAGCTAGATATAGGGCAAGGTGATTTGCATCAATCCAAGCAAAGGTCCTTTCTAGAACAGATAAACTTTCTTGATAAAGGAGGAATCCTCAATTTCTGAACACTCAAAAGTACTATCATCTGCTAATGCAAACAGCACTGGATCTTGAGCTGCCTCACTAGGTGGAACAAAATTGTGATCACAAATACTACAGCAACGTCGTTTAGTTTGCTCAGATACAGCAATAAAAGGATCATTGATGAATATAAGGAATAAAACAGGTCCTAAGTTAGACCCTTGAGGGACACCAAAATCAACCCGGAATTGATCTTGAAGCTTAGGATCAATACTGATAGACCCTTCAGATAAATAAGTTTCAAACCAATGATAACTGTTTCCCCGTATCCATATGTGTTCCATTTGGGAGAGTAGGATAGTATATGACATGCTGTCAAATGCTTTTCTGACACTAAGGAAAATTACAGCTGGAATTCTACCCTCTTCAAGTACCTTATGAATTGTGAATGAACTTCAGTAAGGCCGTGCAAGCATGTTTAGTTGAGTGTTTAGGGCGAAAACCAAACTGATTGTAATGGAAAAATTTTTTTTTTTCTTTTTTTTTGTCAAGAAACAACAAAAGTACATACATTTTCCTAAAATTTTACTAAAAGCTGATAAAAGAGAAATTGGTAGATAATTAGAAGGATAATCTCTAGAACCACCCTTATGGAGAACAACTAATCTGGCAGATTAGGGCACTAGGAAAAGTTCCATTCAAAAATGATAAGCTAACAAGAATGGTAAGAGGAGATGGAATAGTGGGTAATATAAACTTTAAAGCCCTGGCATTTGGTGAAGTCCACAAGAGGAAGATCCTATTAGCTCAGAGACGATTCTCTGGACTTCAAACTCGGAAACAGGGTTCAAAGCCATCGATTTTTGAGAAAAAGGACCGAGGTACTTTCTAAAGTCACTGGTAGAAGAAGCACTAACCAAAATATCTTCAGAAATTGATTTCCCTATTGATGCAAGGCAAGAGCAAAATTTATCCATTATGACCTTACTATTCAATTTATTTGACTTACTATTGAATTTATTTGGCAAGTTATTTCTTTTAGAATTGGGATGAAGAACTGTGTTTATAAGTTGCCAGGTTTTTCTCATATTCTTGTCGAATTTAGAGAACATCTGGGAGTAATAAATAAACTTGGCTTTACGAATTAAGGAATTCAATCAATTTATATATCTTTCATACTTTTCAAGATGATGATGAGAGTTAGAGGACTTGAATGCCTTCCACAAATAAGTCTTTCTTTTTGTACTCTTAAGAAGAGCTGCAGTTACCCAAGGGGCACAAGGAACTGAACGCTTGGAGCTTTTAGAAGCTGAGGCTACACAGCGACTATCAACAAAGGCCTCTTCGATCAGATCATAGAGTTCATTGAAAAGACTATCAACAGACCAACTTGAATTGGTGAGAAACTTCCAGGAAGTATCAGACAACCGAAATTTAAATTGCTCAAGTTGATGCTGTTGGTAACGGACTGGTAGATTACAAGAAGGGGAAGAAAATAAAGTTAGACCAGAGATTGAATAATGTGCAATACATGGAAAGTGGTCAGAGATGTCAGACATGATAACAAAACTCAAATTAGGCATTAAACTAGAAAAAATATTGTCCATTAATGTGGCAGATGTGTCAGTAAGTCTAGTAGGAATAGTGATACAATACAAAGAAACATATTAAAGGATAAACAGAGGATAAGAAGTCATAAGAAGTTGTAAGTGAAGTTTTTAACAGGTCAATATTAAAGTCTCCTAATAGTATAATTTCATAATTACTTCTGCATATTTCAGACATAAACTTGTCAAAAACTCCTAGGAAGGAATATATCAACTCACTTGGTGGGTGGTAAATTTCTCCAATGATAGTTTTCTTGTTGTCAATCAAAATTTCAATGAAAGCAGACACAAAAACCCAATCCAAATGCTTACATAGACAACTACGCAAAGTATATCCAGGTAATCAGCAATATAAACTGCAAAGCCACTTTTTTTCTCTCTCCAATCTATTTACAAACTCCAATCATATCCGGAAATATCTAAAAGCATATCATTGCCCTTGTGGAGAAATGTTCCACAGAGTCCAATAGTCTGAGGAGAAGAATTAGCTATGAGAGACTTCAAAATATTTAGAGAAGAACAGAGTCCTTAAATGTCTAAATGAAGAACGGAGAAATTAATACCAGAATTTACATTTTTGGTCATGTCATATCTATAGACACTTTTTTTTTTTTTTTTTTTTTTTTTTTTTTTTTAATAGAATAGTACTTTATTACCAAGCATAACTCTCAGAACATAAAAACTGCCGCACTTGTTGCTCTCCGTCAGCTAGTCTACATTACTATAGCCTCATTTTCATTCATTTTACTTATATTACTTACTTTTACTTATTTTGCTTACATTTTCCTTATGTAGGCCTACTCATTTTTTTTCATTTTATTCATTGTACTCATTTTATTTGACACGCCAGTTGAATTCATATATATATATATATATATATATATATATATATATATATATATATATATATATATAGTAGTATGAGTATGATGATGATGATGATGATGATGATGATGATGATGTGTGTGTGTGTGTGTGTGTTTATGTGTGTATGTATGTTTGTGTGTATGTGTATATGTGTATGTGTGTGTGTGTATGTATATGTATATGTATGTATGTGTGTGTATATATATATATATATATATATATATATATATATATATATATATATATATATATATATATATATATATATGTATATATATATATATATATATATATATATATATATATATATATATATATATATATATATATATATATATATATATATATATATATATATATATATATATATATATATATATATATATATATATATATATATATATATATATATATATATATATATATATGAACCAAACTGGCCTGTCAAATAAAATAAGTACAGAATAAAATGAATAAAAATGAGTATAGAGTACACAAACATAAGTACAAAAGTAAAATGTGAGTAAAATAAGTAAAAGTAAGTAATATAAGTAAAATGAATAAAAATGAGGCCATAAATTAGAACATAAGTACATTATAAAAACACACAGCGATGAATCCAACTGGCCTGTCAAATAAAAATGAATTAAAAAACCAACACAATAACAACACATAAACACATGATACATTACAATTTTCGTTTATTTATGATTTCAACAAACGCTGGCACAAAGCTCTTTCTGGAACGCTCAGTTCTTGCATTAATAGGATTTACAACCGAGATTTTTTGTGCTTTTGATCGGGGTAGACGGGGCTTTAGAGGGCAAAGAGGGGCTGGCAATATATATTGAAAGCGTGGGTTACGACGCAGATTATTTCCAAAATTCGTTCAAAGTCGGGCTGCCAGGGTAGGAAGGTGGAATTCCTTGAGGAGAATATAAGGTACTTTGCCCTGACCGTACATAATTCTCATGGCTCTCTTCTGGATAATTTCTAGCCTATCGAACGGATCCACTGTAAGATCAAAATACCACACCAGGCAAGCATACTCAAGCTGTACACAGATAAAATATAAATAAAGGCGAAGGATATGTGCTTTTGGACATGAAAGCTTTAATTTAAGAAAACTAAAGGTCATAATATTAGATTTATGGGAATTCGCTTTCATTTTTGACTGGGCTGCTTCACTTGCAACGTCTTCGAGAATTTCCATTGCACTGCCCTTAATATTTCTTCTTCACTTTTCGAGCAATGACATCTCATGCACAAACTTCCATCAATCGGCTGATTCATTAGCAAGATTATTAATCATTACCAAAAATAGTAAAGGACCTAAAAGCGTACCCTGCGGAACTCCGCAAGAAATAGAGAGTGAATCAGAATAAACAATTTTGTACTTAACAACTTGACTTCTATTTGACAGAAAAGATGCAATAATATTGACTAGAAAAGGGATACATTAAATTCATTGAGCAATTTTTCAACTAAAACATTACGTCTAACCACATCAAAAGCCTTTTGGAGGTCGATTAAAAGGAGATTCAGCCAGACATCTGGCTCGTCAAGTAGTTTATATACAGTATCGAGAAGAATGACCAGGTTGATAAGCCATTCATGTTCCCGAATTGTTGTCCATCAATAAGTTCAAGGATCATCTTTTTAAGCGAATTTGCTGCGAAGCGCTCATACAGTTTAGAGAATATTGGTGTTAAGGTAATTGGTCGGATTCCATAAGAATCCAAACTAACACCTTTCTTCTGTATGGGTGTAATGTATCCTTTTTTCCAGCGCTTAGGGAATGAACCACTTCCAGTTATTGTATTAAAAATATTTGATAAAGGTTTTGATAACTTATCAGGAAATGCTTTTACTAAATTAATTGGAATATAAAGGGGGAATATTGAAGTTCTTTTTAGTTTACGTATATTCGCATCAACATCAACAGACTGTACTACAGGGGTATCCTGGTTTGGTGTGGGGGGGGGCGTTAATATTACATGAGAGATCAGGGAGGGTTTGTGCAATGGCGGCAAGGTGTTTATTTAGTGAATAGCAGTAGTTTCAAGGGGGAACGTAAAGATTAAAGTCAACATTTTGACTGTTTTACCACTGATTTTCTTGACTGTATTATACCCCTGCTTCGGTTGTGCTTTAAACAGTTTATTTAATTTATTACGCTAATTCTGGGCTGAAGCTTTCCGAATCTATTTTTTTATAGATTTCGTTAGTAGGTTAGCTTCTTCAGTTTTTCTTTGGCGTAACAGTCTTAATTTTTGTCGGATTATACTTTTTATTTGTCGGATCATTTATATACAGCTAATTATTAGAACATCTTTTCTTTTTGATCTCGGGAAAATGGAGTAAACACTTGTTGATAAGTTTTCCTTGGAAAAGTTCGGCTTTCTTATTCGATTCGTCAGCAGCGCATCTTCCCATTGCTCTTCTGAAGGCAATGTTCCAAAATTGAGCTGACCAATATCAGTAATTGTTCAATACTTAAATACATTAAATTTATACTTGAAGATATGATCTTGTTTCGGATTTAGTGAAAGCGTAAAATAGTAACTGCCACCAAATGGGGGGAGGGAATTGGGTCTTTGATAGAATTCATGCATGTTTGTACAATAAATGTCAAGGGAATAATGTCAAGGGTAGTACCACCTTTTGTTGTTGGGATATTAACAATTTGTTTTAATTAGCTTCCCGACAAAGATGACTTCTGTTTATTTCAATTTGCAGTGGAATTACTAGTCAAAGAAGAGATATTAGGTGGGGCCCCAGATGAGTCATCAATTAAATTCAAAACGTTTAGAGGAGTCTTATCAAACAATTTAAATTGAATGGGAATAGAATTATCATAAATAGAGTGATCATCATTAACAGCTGTCATTTATAAGAAGTGGATGTAATAAAAATCTGGATATAATTAAAGAGGAATGTGCAGAAGAAGGAAGAATGAACAGATAGTTAATAGGAAAATTATTTGTGCAATGATCAAAGAGTAGAATCATGGTAAGAACGAAAAACAAAAAAATTATTAACAATGTAAAAAAAAAGCGAGTTAGCACATAGCTATCAAGCCAAGAAGCTTGGAAGAAAAACACAGAAACTGAAAAGAAAAAAAAAGAGAGAGACTTTAGTAGCCTATAGTTGTCATTGTATCCATTGTATACAGAAAAAGAATTCAAATAGAAGATAAAAAAGGAAACTGGTTGGGAGGCAGGTAGAAGGGAAAATAGTGAAATTCTGGGGAAAACGCTGAAAAGAAAGAGACAATGAAGTAAAAACAAGATTAAACATATAAATAACATATAGCAAACGCGGAGAGAGCATACAAATAATTTTATTTTCCTTTTTTTTTTTTTTTTTATGGAAGCTTGAAGGGGTAATATAAAATTTGGAATGTATTTTAAGCCACCGCCAAAGGATTCTACTAAGGAGGGGGAGCATCCTACAAGCGGGACGTGCGTTGTATTTTGTTTTGTTTTTATTTGTGTTGTAGTATGCCCCGGAGAGTAACATGTTGTATTTGATTGCCTTAATTCATTTTTAGTTGGTATAAAAGGGAATTTCTTTTTTTTGTTTTGAAATGGGAATCTATAGTTAGGATGATGAAAATTTTATATTGGATTAATTTAGTTTTTTTAAATTTGAGAGATATAAAGGAGGAAAAAAGAGAGGAAGAGAATTTTTTTGGTGGTTATAGTTTGGTTGAAGTTTGTAATTTTGTTGAATTTATTTTTTAATAGGATAAAAATGTAGATGAAGGGTAAAAGGGAAAAAATGGAAAAAGGGAAGGGAAAAAATGAAAATATAGGATAAAAATACAGAAAATGATATTGAAGGCTAATAATCCTTATTAAAAATTTTGATCCTGTTAATTATGTATAGTAGCAGAGCGTGTTTTTATGAATATTATTTGGATAAAAAACTAAAAAAAATAAATGTCGTTTTTAAATTAGTGTAGGTGACATTAAAGTTTTGAAATTATGTGAAAAAGATTATTATTTCACCAAGGAGGTGGGATTAAAAAAAAAATACAAAGAACACACAAAAAACATTCAAAAAATAGGGCCAAAAATGACCGATTAAAGACGTGGGCAGAAAAATAGCCCGAAATATACCAACACAATACAACGTAGCTTTGTAAACAAAATAAAATAAAATACGGACAGGCAAGCAAACAACAATAAGAAAGAAAAATAAAGCACTGAGAACTACACTTAGCACTCTCTTCAGAGACCTTAATTTCGCTGTCTGAGCACGTTTTGCGAGGAGGCACTAGTCCCCTTTTCTCTCTACTAGCCATCTGGGGCAATAATCACTATACTGTGGTTAGTCACTTACAGGGTAGGCGCGAACACGGCCACTGGATTCAAGCAGTAATTGTGCAGCAACAGAGAAGAAGGATTTTACATGTCACTTATAGATGCTGGGTCTGATATGGAAGTGAGGAATAAAAGCAGAAGAAGTTTGGGCAGCTCAGTTCCGTTAAATAGTGGTATGCACCACTAAATAGTGGTAAAGCTTGAAGTAATTTCGTTTTTTTTTTCTTTATTTCTTTATTCATTTTGCTTTATTTTTTCCGCTTTAATTTATATAGTTTTTTTTTATTTCTCCTCTCTTATTATGTTGAATTAGATTCGAACCCCGTTGTTTAATAATATTATTAATGGTTGGAATTTTAATAAATTACAGGACATTTTCAGTTTGGATAAAATTAAGTCAAAGGTTATTGTGTAGCAGTTGTTTGTTGTTTTGTTTTTTTTGTTGATTTTTCTCGCATTGTGTTTATATTTTTGATATATGGTTGTATTTTTTTTCCTTCCCTGATTTGTTTTGTGTGGATTTTGTGATTGATACGAGGTCCTCTACAAGCTATGCTTCTTGGGACCTCTAGCGCTTAAGTGTATATATGTATTTATTGCAGTATTCAATAAATTGAAAACTGAATTGAAATTAAATTGTTTCACAACTTTATTTTTATTATTTTAAAAAAAATAAAAAGTTTTTTATTGTTTTAAAAAATAAAGTTGTGAGACAGAGTCAAACTTTAGCGTAAAGAGCGAGGCGTTGAGGAGAAGATTTTGAATTAATGCAGCTTTAATTTTGGCTCACCGTACATGAATAATTAAAATGAAATTTGCACATCAATTTTGCTTTTTTGGCTAAATGGCTTTCTCGAAATTTGTTCTGACGTAACTTACGAATTAACTTACGAAACGAACTTCTATATTCGTATATTTTAATTACGTATATTAGGGAGTCCGCCCCCTAGTCAATACCTCGTTCTTTACGTTAAAGTTCAAATTTTGTTCCAATTCTTTAAGAATGACCCCTTAATCATAAAGGCCGTTAGAGAATATTTTTCTGCAAAGGGAAGAAGAGTTTTTGATAAGAGAAAGTTCACTGGGAATAGAGTTCCAAAGAGCAATTGCTCTATAAATTAGTGACCTCTGAGCTGCTGAGGATACCCTTTTAGGCAACCAAAATTGGTGAACAGAGCTCCGAAGCAAAGTCTGGCATCCCGTCGTGGCAAAACATGATGCAAGATTGGAATACACAAAACCAATGTTTTATAGCATTCATTCCTAAAGCCTTGAGGTGTTTTTCATTAAAATTGCATTTCCGATTTTTCGTAATCTTTTAAGATAAAAATGGTTGTGTAACTCTCCGCATAACCAATTCAAACCAATCAGGTTCCGTTTTCACTGTCCATAGTACTTTAAAGAAAAATTATGAGAGGTGCCTTTTATGATAGATTATCAGACGGTAGCGTCGTTTTTTTGCACAATACGTCGCAATATATATATTCGCAGGTGAAGAGCCCCATGAACGTGTTCTTTTTTTAAAAAAACCTAAACACATGAAATGTCGCAAGCACAGAAGTTTAGCTATGTCATTTTCCGGCTTGGAAATTTTTTATCTGCTAATGAACCCCAACAAAATTCATCGGCTTTTAAAGATAAAACACATGAAATACAGACAGGTTTTTTTTTGTGGAAGAGCAATAACGTGGAAGTGACCACGAATTCAGCGGAAGTTTATGGATGTTGGGGCGAGGTGAAGCCCTGTTGCATGCATCCCTGCTATAAGGTTTTGGAACTACCTGGTGTTTCGAAATAACAGACGACCAAAAAAGTTTCAAACTACTGACAGCATTGCAGAACCAAGTCACCTGAGGTCAATACAGCTACGCACACTCCTCCGCCGTCCAAATCTATTCGAAGCTTCTATCTTTACAGCGCCCCAAGAAGCTCCCATTTCCCTTAAATATTTCCTTATTACATCCTCCCATCCCACTCGAGGACGACCTGTATTTCGTTTGGCCCTGAACGAAATCTGTCATCTACAGATTTTTGGCAATCTGTCATCCTTCACTCGCAGATCGTGTCCTAGCCATTTCAACCTTTTTCTCGTTACAGCCCTAGAAAGCGGAATTGAACCGAGTTTTTCGCAGAGCTTACTGTTTGAGATACGACCAGTCAGTCGGGTACCAAAAACAATTCGTAGGCTATTTCTCTGACAAATATCTAGCAAATCCTCCTCCAATTTGAAAGTCGAAGTTAACTTCCAATTTTCTAATCTTGGTTAGCAGATTTATCTCCCTGTTCTTCTAAACTTTTTTCAACTGTGAAAAAACACCCTGGGCAATGGCTACTCTACCTTTAACATCCTAACTGCACCGTCTTTAGTAATAATACTTCCTAGGCAACTGAACCTGTCCACTCGGTCGACCTACTCATTATCCAGCATCAGCTCTTCACCTTCACTTATTCCTAGTCTTAGCAACTTTGTCTTCTTAACACTAATTTTAAAATTTGTTCTTGCACCGTGAACTCGCAAAACTTCTAAAAATCCATTCATTTTAATAATACTACAATTGCGATAAGAAAAATGAGATTTTGTTTTAGCTTTGGAGAAACAGGTTACTGAGCAATGATAGAAGATGCACCTATTAAATAAAATAAAATAAAATAAAATAGGAAGAAGTTTAAGAAATTTCTTAAAAATAATAAAACAATAATCTCAAACATAATAGCAAAAAAATAATTAAAAAAAAAACGCATTGTAGGATATCACTGAAAAATTAAGGAAGTGAACCTTACAAATTGAATAAGAAAAGTACTGATAACATGAATATTTCAGAAGTTTTTTTCTACAAAATATTCACAGAATTAAGCAACGTTTCTTAAAACAAATATAGCTCATTTATTATTTATTATACACAGATTAAATAAATTTAATTGCAAGTTGCATTGTCAAAGGACTAAAAGTGTATCAATGTATAACAAACAGAAAAAAGTATAATTAAAATAATAATGATAACCGAGAAAATGAGGAAAATATCAGCCAGCGGACAAAAAAGATGCGAAAAGGACAGAAGCAGATATTTCCAGTTTTTTTTTGTTTTTTTTTTTCACTGAAGACGGCTTGGCGGAACTCCTTCCAGAAATATCTGCTTTTGTCCTTTTCGCTTCTTTTCTGTCCACTGGCTGATATTACCCTCGTTTTTTCGGTCATTATTACTTTGTTCATTATATTTTTTCTGTTTGTCATACGTCGTATATAGCCAGTGTGGCCTTAGAATATATTTAAATACATTAATAATTGTAAAAATAATAATAATAGTAATCATAATTTATTGATGCCCACTCAAACGAAAAGAAAAGCGGAGCATAAAATAACGAAAAAAGAAAAGGAATTAACAAATCAATAAGAAAACAACACTAAAAACATAGTCACAACGTCACTTTCACTCTGTGGTTCTTTTTGCAGCTGTGGATTCGGAAGATGGTACTATTTAAATTGGGTCTACCCAGTAGGATTGTGAAAACCCAGAACGCAAGTGTTTTTTCTCGTGAAGTGAGTATCTTAGCAAAAAGTTCAAGTAATAGCAATAAATAGACCGAAATTTAGATTTATCAATATGAATTAACCAATCCCGTAAAGGCGATACGTTAATAAGGCAGGGGAAGGGCTACAACTGAATATAATTTTGCCAAGATCTTTTTATTTACGGTTTTTTGTTAAGAAATAGGTTCGCTTCAAATCGCACTTATACTCCTCGTGATATTTTCAGCTGTAACCAAACTGGTGCTTTTAATATTTTGGCCGTAGGCTATCCTTAAGTACTTGCTTGAATTAGGTGTGAAAATGTTGATTAGAACAAAACATAACTTGGTGACTTACTTATATCTTTAGATGCCACGACACTGAGTTTTAGGAGCTCAGTCTTATGAGAGTATGTGCTGAGACAAATAATTTTATACCCTATTTACAGACAGTCAATTTTTTTTTTGTAGAATAAGGTTGCAATTTAATATCAATAAATCATCAGCGTAAGAGAGAAGACTCAAGCTCCAAAAATTTAACATCAACAAGTGATCAGCGTAAGAGAGAAGATCCGGGCTCCAAGATCAATTCTAAATCCTCCTACAATAATCATAGTTACTGCTGATGCCAATGTATTAATCCAGGACTCAGGACATACCTTTGTCTAGTACCATGAGCAAACCTAATGGGACCACCGAACTATTTAAGAACCATCCGAATTATCATACAACTTGATGAGTACCATTGAGGCAAGAACTCTACTACATGCATTCACATCATACTCACGTAGTTTTAAGAAAATCTGAGATTGCACTACCCAGTCAAAAGCAGCTGAAACATTTACACCAGACATAAATTGGGAAGACCACGAATCATACAATTTTTTAATAAGTGTATTTAGTAGTCTATGAACAAACGTAAAGCTAAAGTTTCAACCAAAACCAAATTGTCGCTAGTCAAGCCTGCATTTATCGGAGATCTCTGGAAAAGGCACTAACTCCAAAATATTACAAAAGACACTGGATACAGTAATTGGCCTTTACCCAGTAAACTGGTTTGGGTTCTTACCCGGTTTCGGTATGTTCGACAGAATATCGGCAGAAAAAAACAACAACTGGGGAACCGTCCCTCTATCAACATAAATCTGGAGCATGGGCGTCAGATGAACAAAAACAAGGTCTTAACCATTACGGTTTGAAGTGTCAGGACAAATACCATGAAGACCCACTACTTTTCCGTGTTAAGTTTTTTTGCACAGTAGATCACTGCCGACTTAGAAATGATAAAACTATATCGCACTCTCAAAAGTGGCTTAATTTTTCTTTTAGAAACTTATCATTATGTCGTTCCAATTTCGAGTCTGTTCACTCAAGTACTGTTGAATAAGGTTTCGCCCATTCATCCTCTGGAATGTTAGCAACTCGGGTCTGAGCGATAGCTTAAGACTTCTTAAAAAATCGTCTCTTCACCTTAGAATTCCTAGTGGCTTAGTCTGGTAGTTTTTCAAATTTCTGACATTTGAAATTTCCAATAAGGTTCAAACAGTATTATTTTTTTTGTGCTACAAAATAATTCAAATACAATCCCAGACCCAAGCTTCCCAGCGTCCTTCCAAATTCTATACCCGAATTTAGCACGTTTCTTGGCATCTATAATCTGAGGATTCCTATCCTAATCAGCTTTTGGGCCCCAATCCGAAACTTGGTGATAGACACGACAACTTTTAAAGCAGAGTAATTTTCAGTGCAGTAAATATTGAGTGCGACAAGATCTTTGATACTGTGAAGTAACAACTGGAATGGGACTCTAATTTTGTTTAGCACTTCATCAAAAATACGTTGATATTACAAAAGACCAAATTGTCGCTATAACTATGATCAGAATCTACTTGAATGTAATCAAACAACTGCAAATTAATTATTACATGATCTATATTGCCAGTAGCTCCACTGTTATGAATATATATAAACTGCTGGTCTTTGTAGCATAGAATTTCATCAGTTAAGACCTCAATGATGTAACACAATTTGTTATATATGGAAGGATTGCTCTTGAAGTCACCACAAATCAAAAACATATATTTCTAAACCTACAGACAAGTTGACTAAGGTGGCTACAAGCTTCCGCATAGCGCTTCTCAGAGCAATCGTCATTAAGAATTTGTCGGAATATAGACACTAACAAGAAAGAAACTCGTCGGTCCAGTAAACTCGGCTACAGTATAAAACTCGTATGATTCCTATAACTGGCAAGCATGGCCGTACCCAGAATTTTTTCGGAGGGGGTTTTACTCAAATATTTTTTTTTCGGTGGGGGTGGGGGGGGGGTTATACAAAAAAACTAAAAAAAACGCATAAAGAATTTGTTTATATCAATTTTTGTTACGTTTTTTTCGAGTAAAAAAAATATTTCGGGAGGGGTTCAAACCCCCTAGCCCCCCCCCCTCTGGGTACGGCCTTGCTGGCAAGAGATAAGATCCTATACCATCAATACAGTTCCACTGCTGGGGGTGTCACGAGAAAAATGGCGTATGGTTTCATATATATGGACTGATTTATGCGGAAATGTCTGAAATAGGGCTTATATTTCTCTCTAGTTACCAAGTGCGCATTGTACAATGTTGTAAACGGCACAGAGTTCACTTAGATACTGAATTTTCCCACCGTTGTCTCCATAGATGTTTCGATAGAAAATATTAATTTTCGAGCCTGCTGTGGTTTATTCATAGATGTTTTGACGGCTAGATAAAAAAAAAAAAAAAAAACTACAGCCAGAATGAAAGTCCTTACCATTTGGACAAAGCGCACATTTTACAGAAGCCGACTGGCACGGGAATCTTTTAGTCGATTCGAGTGATCCCTTGCATCAGAAGCAGCAGGGTTGATTGGAGCAGTCACTTGGCAAATACTCCGACAAATAGCATTTAAACCAGCTTTTCGGGATTACTTCAAACGCAACCCCTTAGATGTGAGTACAATCTATGTCGAATCGCTCTGCCGCGTGCTGATGCGTGGGAAAATACCAAGTCTTGCAGTTTAAGACGTTCCATATCATCTGGACTCTATGACTTGATGAATATTCAATATTATTTCTTTTGGAGTAGTTCCCAAAGGCAAAAACATAGCAACAGCCATAAATTTCTCCATTTGACAACCTAACTCTTATATCAGACACTTTTGACAAAGAATCAGTTAGAATCTGAGCGGCTGTATCTCTTTTCAAGAAGGAAACAAGCCTTCTGCAATAAATTAGTTGCACATTTTTTCGACATAATGTCTAAAATTAACTTCAAGTTTGTAATTAAGTGCAGTTTCCAGCCTCAAAGCTTAAAATTAGTTTTACTTTTTTTAATTTATCTGCATTCTTTCCCCCACGGCTCTCCCCGAATGCTTAGTTCTTTCAATTGCCCCTGCAGTTAATTCTATTTTTCATTTAGCTGCCTGTATTTGGGTCTCTGTTGAAATTGTGCCCCTCCCTACTCCAAAATAAACTACATTCATGGCTGATGCCTTCCTTAGCCTAGTCAATATGTTTTAAGAAATTTTAACTCATCAGCAACTATGTGTATATTTTAAGAAATCAATCTTCCAAAAGTAATTTTTATATAATTTAGAGAATACGCATTAATATATTCTTAATCAATGCAAATAAGAAAAACAACAAGATCGATTTAGGAGCCATATTTATACCCTCTGCTGTTTTTCTTCTAAACCTCTCCCCCCAGAAAACAGCAATTCATGGAAATTAATGTTTAAGAGGTTAGCACTGGACTCTGATGTCTAACTGAATGTTTTAGATAAAAAAAAATATGGCCCCTAATCGGTATTTTACGTACGGAAAGTACATAATGTGGAGTAGGGATGAATGTTTAAAACAACTCGTCTATGAATACTACACTGAATGCACCTATACTAAATATTGGAAGGATGTTTACAATTGGAAGGATGTATTACGTCACTGAATGCACCTGTACTATACATTGGAAGGATGTTTATTATTGGAAGGATGTATTGCGCCACTGAATGCACCTATGCTAAACATTGGAAGGATTTTTACTATTGGAAGGATGTATTACGTCACTTAATGCACCTGTACTATAAATTGGAAGGATGTTTATTATTGGAAGGATGTATTACGTCACTGAATGCACCTATACTAAACATTGGAAGGATGTATTACGTCACTGAATTTGCATCTCTACTATACATTGGAAAGGTGTTTATTATTGGAAGGATGCATTACGTCACTGAATGCACCTATGCTAAAAATTGGAAGGATGTATTACGTCACTAAATGCACCTATACTAAACATTGGAAGGATGTATTACGTCACTGAATGCACCTATAATAAACATTGGAAGGATGTATTACGTCATTGAATGCACCTATGCTAAACATTGGAAGGATGTTTACTATTGGAAGGATGTATTACGTCACTGAATGCACCTATACTAAACATTGGAAGGATTTTTACTATTGGAAGGATGTATTACTTCACTGAATGCACCTGTACTATACATTGGAAAGATGTTTATTAATGGAAGGATGTATTACGTTACTGAATGCACCTATGCTAAAAATTGGAAAGATGTATTGCGTCACTGAATGCAACTATACTAAACATTGGATGGTTTTTTACTTTTGGAAGTATGTATTACGTCACTGAATGCACCTATACTAAACATTGGAAGGATGTTTAGTATTGGCAGGATGTATTACGTCACTGAACACACCTATAAAAAACATGGGAAGGATGTTTACTATTGGAAGGATGTATTACGTCACTGAATGCACCTATACTAAACAATACACTGCATGAAAAATATAGTTCGATCTCCAATTTTCTGTGGGTATAACTAAACAAATGTTAAAATGATTAGGCCACGTTTTACGGATGAAAGATGGCCGAAAATCGTGCTTTTTGGCCACCCATCTGTGGCAGAACGAAAACCAAGATGTCCTCGAATGGGGCGGGAGAGTGCCATAGGAAGGAATTTAGAGATTGGAACTTCATAATAGGGAGAACAAATTAACGTTCAAATGGGGATAAATCCATTTGAACGTTTATTTGTCGTTATGGGAAGGCAGTGTGGTAATAGAAAAAAAAATTAGTTAATTGAAGGTATTACATCAAAAATACATGATAGAGAGTAAAGAGTGAAGCTTTGAATAGATCGGGATAAATAAGGAGTTAGCAGCTGTGTTGGTCATCCGTGGTTGGGGTGGGAGGATGTCGTAATGAAAGATTTAAGGGAATGGGAACTTCCTGGGAGCGGTGTAAATAGGGAAGCTTTGAATAGTCTGGGATGGAGGAGGAGCGTGCGTAGCTGTGTTGGCATCAGGCGGCTTGGTGCTGCGGTGAGTTATTATTAGTAGTAGTAGTAGTTGGCTTCATGGAGCTTGGTGATGCAATAAGTTGTTGGTAGTAGTGGTAACGTAACACCTTAAATTACGACTTCGCTTTGGATGACTCAAGTTGAGCTCCTTGAGTTTCAAGTTACGCTTTTGTAACATTATTATTCCCAATACTATGATTATAATACTCGAAATAAGTCTATTTAAAAGACCACAAAAAATAACCGCACATCCTGGGTTTTTCATCACCATATTTTAACTAATGTGTGGATATGATAAACAATCTAACGGTTATAATCATTTTGAAATGAAAGAAAACATTGTTAAAATAAAGTAGAGGGTGCAGTTGGCAGTAAGTACAACAAATTGAGTCCGAATTTTCATTTTTCCCATATCTTCATCACCATTCCTAACGAGCTAATTAATAAATTTGCAGAGACTAAAGTATGAAAAATCAGATTTAAATGAATGGAAAATTGAGTAATAAATGAACGTTTTGTTAATAAATGACAATTTTGTTAAAATTTGACCTTGAATTTTTTGGGAGATAGGGGTGGGGCGGAGGGCTGATCAAGATTTTGCCCCGGGCGCATGAGAGACCAGAACCGCCACTGCAGCAGAGCAATGTAAACCAAGAAGATCTCAAAGCATGATTGAACATACACTGTCCTGTTGTTTTCCCCCATTGAGAACACCTTAGCAAACGGTTTTGGCAATTATTTCAGAAGTTTGAAGATGTCAGATACAACCTTTAGGCGTAACAGCGACGAATATAAATTTGACTAGAGCTATTGGGTGACTAACTCCAAAAACTAGGCTTGGACGAAGATATAATAGTAACAATATTGAAATATAAATAAATGTTATTACAGTGATGTAATGAGCAACAAATAATCCAACTACTATAAATAATACTAAATTCAACACTGTCATCAGTAATTTGGATGCAAGCTTAAAAAAGACAAGAGATCCAGACAAGGGGGTATCGAGGATTTTTGATCAGAGGGGGGGGGGCTATATTTTTGTGGTGGAATTTACAAGTAAACTTTAAGACGCATCAAAAAATTGTTCAGATGCGTTTTTGTTATTTTGTACGTTTAAGACAAAATAATTCTGGAGGGGGGGGGGGTTCAAAATCGGTAATCCCCCAGCTAGATCCAGCCTTGGATCCTGGTCAATATACTTTTACTCGCCCTGTAACTGGAGTTTTTGGTACTTTATTTTATCAATGATTTTCCTTTTTGATAGTGATCCTTAACCCGAAAAATAGAGCGAAATTTTTGATCTGATAATTTAAATCTAACTATTGTTGAAATAATTTAAGGCTGATTAAGATATTACATGTTTCCGGATTTTTAATGACCCTCTCATCTTGTTGCGACATTTCAGTGTTGTAATTGTAATTACGAGCACTGATAAGCCCGATGCGCATATATTTAGGAGTATAAAGCCTTCCTAAGCTAAGCTCATTCTCATCAGTGAAGAAGTCAGCAGGCACGCGCGCAAGGGAAGGACCAAAACAGTTTTTATTCGGGGGGGGGGGGCTAAGCTTTTTTACCCACATTTTTAAAACACATTTACAATTCAGAGACATATTTTGGAGGGCGGGAAAGGGTTCAAACCGGGTAACAACCCCCGCCCCCTTGGATACAATCCTGCTGCAAATTGCTTTGCAAATTTTCTATTTGTACTTACGTGTTATCAGAAGTATTATTTCATGGCGATTTTAGAAAAGAAGTGAATATTTTACGTAGTAAAGCTTCGAAAAATCCTTATGGCGTTTTCCTAAATGGAGAAAATGCTGCACAGAATTATTTACTAGTTAATTACTATTAAAATTAATTATTTTGTTATTTATATAGTGTTTTCCGGAATAATTAAAAAACAAACGGTGGCATATTTACCAATGACACATAAAGACAGTTTGTAAAGTGGTGGCAAGTTCTGCTCGGAGTGCGGTCGCGCCCAAAAAAGGAATGTTTACTCGGTAGATTAGAAACCATTTAATATAATGCGTTCTGCGGGGCCTGATTTCCATAATTCTCAGTTGTAGTTTCCATAATTTTATTTCTAAAGTATTCTATTTTCATCATACTAAGGTATATTTCATTAGGATTAACCTAACTTATATTCTCGAGCGTGGTGACTATAAGAGATAAGTACCGCCTCCCCTATATAGATACAATATATCATCAAAATAATGTATTGTAATATTGCAATAATTGTGAACTTTACTTTAATAACTTGTCATTTGAAGATCACGGGTTTCTGAAAATATGCTTTTTATATCTTGGAGAACAAAAAAGCCTTCCTCAAAATCCATGAAAAATTGTTTTTGCAGGCGGCACTTTAAAAACTCCTTGAATAAGGTAGGACTGAAGTGTAACACATGGTCCAATCCTTATGGGTTAAGGATTGGGTTATGGGTTAAGGAATTTGCCTTCGGAATGAAAAGCCCTTCTAGGATACACTTTGCGCGAGGGGTTCTGGATCCATCTCGGAAGGAGGACCTTCTCCATTCCATGTGTAGATATAGGACAAAAGTAAATGAAACCAATCTAATGGTATTTGTCGATTTAGTAGAACGTGATGTTTTAAGTAATAGGCCAAATAAAGATGAAGTGGATAATATCACTTGCTTTGGTAACATCATCCCCAAAATATTAAGTATATGATTTCATAAGACAATAAGATAATCCCAAATAATCTCATATTGTCCTTTTAATCGTCTTTCAGGATTCTGGTCTTAGTACCGTTATTTAGAACTTATGTTTTTTTTCTCAACCGCAAAAGTTTTAAACGCGATGCAAGGAGTTTTCGCAGCATACTATAATAACTTTGCCTTAAACTAAAACAAAGTTATGCTAAAAATATCTTATTTTATTTTTTTTTAGTAATATTTTATATTTTTATCCCCGTGTATTGTAGGCTACCTTATTCCCAATAATTTCCCGTTTATTCCAAGTAATCAAATAAGCCTCAAATATGTTATACTAGTATCCAAAGTATGCATAATATAAGACATTTTGAAGGGTAATTTCTCCCTCCCCCCCCCCTGATTAAAAAAATGACACTCCATAACCCGAAGAATAGGAAGAATTCAGCGTGAATGAGATTGTATATCCATAAGCCATATTTATATCCACATAAGCTATATATATATATATATATATATATATATATATATATATATATATATATATATATATATATATATATATATATATATATATATATATATATATATATATATATATATATATATATATATATATATATATATATATATATATATATATATATATATATATATATATATATATATATATATATATATATATATATATATATATATATATATATATATATATATATATATATATATATATATATATATATATATATATATATATATATATATATATATATAAAGGCTGATGAAGTCATAAAAAAACTGAAACCAATAAAACCTGAACAAAGAAACGGATACAAATAATTACTAAGTTCCCAGTCAAGGGCTTCTAAACCTTTTAAGATGAAGCTTACTATAATCGCTATGGATCTAGGTTGATTTAAAGATCGCCAGTAGCAGCTCAGCATTACCACAATTAAACAAATCCCCTTTAAATTCATTAATTCACAGCACCTAAAAATACAATGCGCCATCTCAACCCCCAAAATACTGCATAGTGACTAGTAACAAGTTAGCTCCTTCTAACTTGTTACTAGTTGCAGAAAGCTGGATCGCACCTGAATCCAAAGTGTAATATACTTAACTGGTAATTTTAGAGGAAAATAGTATTCTCCACCGAAACTCTCTTTAATACCCTACTTCTATAGAAAAATACACTAGTCAAAGCAATTGTGTCAACAGCTCAACGCTGAATCTCTTTGGGCTCTAGCCTAGTCTTTAAATACCCGTGAAAGGCATCCTCCTTTCGGTAGGGCATTGACTTTTGTTCATATATAGGAGTAACCGCTCACATCCAGCAGTTTTTTTTTTTTTTTTTTTTTTTTATTATTATCTGGAACGGCCAAGAAGATTCCTTTATCGTTGAAATACTTGAAAGTGATTATGATATTACGTATTTCCGGCTTGCCAATGACCCTCTCACCTTGTTGCGACATTGTTTTTTGACAAAGTTCTATATTTCATATCTTTTCCCTAAACATATTTAAACTTAAAACATTCGAAGACGCACAAAAAGAATTGTATCCCATTTTGGGCAATAGTCCAAGATTCGAACAATAAAACATTTCTAGATTTACAGAACCCGAGGAGAAAACCTGTGCCCAAGGAAGGACAACACCCTATCCGAATCCTTAATTAAAAAAAAAAAAACAACTCACTTTTAATGATCAAGTGCTTCGATGGCTTCTCTACACTCCAGATGATTAAGACGCAATCAAGTCCACCACTCGCCACGAATAGAGAGTTTGGTGACCAAGCAATTGAATTCACTTTAGCAGAATGGAAGCCCCATTCATCTCTCCAAGCAAGCTAAGATTAATAAAATATATACATACAAATAAAGGTTTGCAAGCAAAGGGAGTGGTCAGGGGCATGGCCCATAGCCTAGGGCCCATTTTCACGAGGATCGGACAACATCATAAGTTCGTCTTCCATCGTCATGAAAACAACTATTTGTTCAACAAAAGGGTGTATTTTTCCATCCAGATCTGCAGTGGCTAGAGCTCCAGCAAGATCAACATCAGATGGACGAGAGGAGGAGGGAAGCCAAACCATACTTTTATAGCTCCATCATGATCAACATCAGATGGACGAGAGGAGGAGGGAAGCAAAACCATACTTTTAAAGCTCCATCAGGATCAACATCAGATGGACGAAAGGAGGAGGGAAGCAAAATCATAGTTTTATAGCTCCATTAAGATCAACATCAGATGGACGAGAGGAGGAGGGAAGCCAAACCATGCTTTTAAAGCTCCATCAAAATCAACATCAGATGGACGAGAGGAGGAGGGAAGCAAAACCATACTTTTAAAGCTCCATCAGGATCAACATCAGATGGACGAAAGGAGGAGGGAAGCAAAATCATAGTTTTATAGCTCCACTAAGATCAACATCAGATGGACGAGAGGAGGAGGGAAGCAAAACCATTCTTTTAGAGCTCCATCAGAATCAACATCAGATGGACGAGAGGAGGAGGGAAGAAAAACCATACTTTTGTTGAACTAATAAAGCGCGAAAAGACAGGTTCACGCGGGTGCAGGATTATCATTCCGCTCTTATCCTCGTGAAAATGGGCCCCATTTTTACGAATGAATAAATAACCCAACAATGTCCAATACTACAATATGTCCAATACTACATACAATGTCCGTAGAAATAAGCGTTTGCAAATGCAATCCAAGGATGTGGTGAGGGGCATAGCCCGTAACCTACCCCGCGTTCAGTATACAATTATTTTTTGTAATTTTTATCGTTCAATGGGCAATTGGAATTATTGAATTGCGTTTAATAGCGCTTATTGAAAATCATTCAATCAATTATTTGATTATTGTGCGTCGGAGCTCAATAAGCTGTCATTTGTTCCTATCAAGATAGAAAATTCGAGACGTATTTATCTATCGCGATAAATGAAATACCCCCCTGTTAAAACTTTTCTTAAAAGGCATTATTCGAGCGAAAATCTTTCCACTCTAATAGTTTTTTTCGTGTCAATTATAATTTTCATCCCTTATTTTAATTTTCATATTACTCACGTAGAATTAATTTTGCTTTCCAAACGGCGTTCAATAGATCACAGTAATTTCACAGATTAAAAAAATTGTTGCAATTAGTTGCTATAAGCTATATTGAACAAGGGGCTAATAAATAGTCCCTACCAGCGTCCTACAAATAAAATGTCCATAGACTACCCAAAATGTTTCCATTTTACCAAATTCGGCACAAAAGATTTTCATTGGCCTTTAAAAAGAAGAGAAAAGATGTTCTGGATTGCAACTTGAAGCATCTCGAAAAATAGACCGTTTGCAATATCATCATTTTCCACCCCTCGTACAAACTTTATATATGTATATATACGCTATTTTTTTTCTAATATTTGTTCTACAGATTTAATCTATTTGGCAACTGTATTACCCAACCGCCAGTAGCAGAATTTCATAACATTTGATCTCTATTCTCCACTCCGATTTTCTTTCACCCTTATAGCGTTGCCCTTAACCTTGCGTCTCAAAATTAATAATTTCCTGCAACAGATTTAAATTCCACATCTGTGGTCTGGGAGCGGAGCCATTGAATCATTGACATTCTCATTTATCTTGTTTCATATGATGCTTCACATAATAGTGCAAGTCAAGCAACCTTGAGATTAAGCTTTTGCCTTTATTCCCTATTCTCATTCCCACTTTTGTAGTACTCTCTGCCCTATTTTCTGCTCTCTTTTTGCATATTCTTTATTCTGTACCCTCGTGTTTCGTAGGGCACATTTTTCTTTTGCCTTTATTTCCTATTCTCATTCCCACTTTTATAGTACTATCTGCCCTATTTTCTCCTCTCTTTTTGCATATTCTTTATTCTGTACGCTCGTGTTTCGTAGGGCATATTTTTCTTTATATAAAGTCGTTCGGAAAGGCACCTCAACTATCCTTATAGCAAATTTTCCTTTCTGGAAAGATGCGTCGGTAGGCACCTAGGATATCTTCCCAAATTACATTTTACATACATCCCAGTATTTAATACACAATTACCAGGACAGAAGCCTGTCAAATATTTTCTTTGCTCGGCATTGGATTCTCAGTGGTAGGAGTTAACCTAGAGCATTTTTTTTTTAATTTATGCTAATATGCTAGTATGAGTAGAGCCAAAATATGGCAGAGTTTACGGGGTTAGTGTTCCTACTTGAAGTTAGAAAAAAAAGGTTCCATTGCAACCGAACCGTCGTCTAACTGAATCTGGTGCAACTGAACCCTAATGCATCTCACCCCAGGTGCTACTGAATTCCCGTTTAACTGAACCCCAAGGTAAGTCAGCCCTCGTGCAACTGAACCTTCATGTAACTGAATCCCGTGCAACCGAACCCTTGTGCAACTCGACCCCCGTTTGACTTAACCCTCTTGCAACCCATGAAACTAAACTCAATTGAACTGAACACTTTAGCAGCTCGACCCCCGTGGAACTGAACCCTCGTTTAAAGAATAACTTGCCGATAATCCTGATTTTGAAAGCTAACATTCATATTTACATGCTTTTTACAGTTTTGTCATGACAACACTATCATAAAATGCCTTATGGTACCAAAATGTGATTTTAATGTCATTTCTGGAGAGTAAAGGCTTGAAACTATAAAATATCTACCATTGAAATCTCCATGATAAAAAACCCTTGAACTGGAGCTTAAGATCCCCCTCTTGAAAACCCCTCCCCAGTAACCTTTGAAAATGAAAAAAGTTTTGAAAAAAATCCAAATTAAAAATTCGTTCAAATACAAAGCTGATTCGTTAATGATAGATTTTATTTATTTTCATTTCAGCACTAAAATTAATTACGAAACAAATTCTTGGGAATTACAAAAAAAGTGCTTGATTCTCAGACATGTCTTCTTTTTTTTTTCCTTGTTTTTTCTCCAGCGCTAGCCGGTTAGTGGAACATAAATAGGGGCGTTGAAATGGGTAACCCTCCAATGTTCTAAGAATTAGTGCTTTATTTCCCCCACCCTATTAAGGCGGGTGTCATTTACAGGTTGATCTTTTTGGAATAACCCAACAAAAATGCTAATACGTAGCCTCAAAAGTCAAACTGAAAGAGTTTAGGGAACCGGGTATAATATCAGAGTGTTCACTTGCCCCTTGGAAAATCTTTACTCGAACACTAATTGACAAATTCATTGTTTGCAATAAACCAAAAAATACATTATCGGGTCATGATTTCGGCAATATGCCCATTCCTGAAATTTTCTTTCAATTTGAAAAAGTTCTGGGGTTACCCAAATGGGTAATATAAGATAGAGACTACGAACGAAGCGAAAAGCCCATTTTAAGATTCTAAATAGCGCTAGTTCAAACTCATTCTTAGGCCTTGTGTTGAGTAAAATAGGGCTTGGTTTAAACGGGGGTTGAGCTGAACGGGGGTTCCTCTGAACGAGGGTTCTGTTAAATGGGGCTGAGTTGTCCAGTTAAACGGGGGAGAGGGGTCAGTTGCGAGGGGGTTTGATTTACATGGATGGTTCATTTGCACCTGAAGTCAAATGCACGACGGGTTAGTTACATAGCTTCGGTTGCCCGGGTTTCTGTTGAACGAGGGTATTGTTACACGCATACCGAAAAAATTAACATTTTTCTCTCAAACCTTAATTGCAATTAATTATTTTGCCAAGTTATTTTGACAGAAGTGCAATCCCACTTCAGTCGCCGGATTCCACGCTGCCCGATTAAACAGTGTTGCTATACGGGCAAATATTGGGTTCACTTCCGTTTCAGGTCAGATGAACATTAGTTTTTTTCGGCCGGCAAAATCGTGTTTAAAATAACTTACAGCACCAAGGACATCAAAATAAAACTTGTTTTGCTCCCTGGGCCCATCTTAGGCTTATTACAACAGCGGTTTTCTAAAATTTTTATCTTTGTTCTTTCATAATTATGAAATCTTTGAGACAGTACCACACTTTCGTCAGTGTTGTCAAGGCGAACAGTGAAAATAAATAAGCAATACTGATTAGCTAAATTTGGCAACTTTTTTGTCCGTCGAAATTCGACAATAACAATATTTTGGTCCCCAGAGGCATTTACACCTTTAAAGGATAACTTAGCGCCCGGAGTTACCAAAAACTGCAGAGCTGAAGGCTATTTTCATTGTTCTTGATTGAGTTCTTTCTTGACCCAGAGTTCCAGATTTTGCCTAGTTTATAAGACAAAAACGGTTGTGTACGAGTTTTACTTTCATTTTATTTATTGAATGTTAATCATTCTTAAGAACCTACAAATCTATCCTTTTGGAATTTAACTTTCAATTTTTCTTATTATTTCTTCGACAACCTAAGCAAAATTTCCGTTTCTCTCATTAATTTATGGGAAAATAATACCGGGAATACGTGAATACGTGACAGAAATTTCTATTGATTTGATTTTTTTTTCTAATTTTTTTATTTTGATGTTTATTATATTTTAGACATTTTATGTCATAAAAAGTAGGCAATAAGACATGCACTGTTGTGTATCCGAAAATAAACTGAATATTAAGAAATAATTTCTAAAGTTGTCTTTGTGCAGGTCAGAAACCACAGCGACGCTGTTCGGTTGTTTTTCTTGCCAAAAATACCCCTATTCTGCCCGAACTTGCTTAAGGGTTGATTCCATAACACAGCCCAAAAATATCCCTTTATAAGAACGACAGAAAATATCATCTTTTCATTTTGTTGTCAAAGGCAACAAAAACTTTTAGAGAATACAACTTTTATAATTTATATGGTTTAAAAACATGTGGCAAAAAATTTTGAATCTTTCTTACGATTCCCTAGCACAAAAAAATTGTTATTCTTGAAATATTGTTTATATTAGAAAAAAAGCTTTTCCCCAACATGTTAGGCCGTTAAACATGGCTACATCAAATTCGCGGAAAATTAGAAAGATACTTTTAGCCTAGGTTTTGACAGGAGTCAAATTCTGTCGACTCCTGTCAGAACCTAAAACCTGTCAAAACCTCTGTCCAAACTTCGACAGGAGTCGAAGTTTGAAACTTTCTTCCGATTGTACTGTTGAACTCTTGTTTCTATTAGAAAAAAGTTTTTTCAAAACACATGTGATCATTAAACATGTCTATATCAAATCTGCGTAAAATTAGAAAGACACTTTTATGCTAGGTTTTAACAGGACTCGAATTCTGATTCGCTGGGACATCGTTGGACTATCTGAGACTCACCTTCCCTCCACAGGAATAGAAAGAATAAACGACATCACGCTCATCACGTCTGGAAGAATTGATGGAGTCCACCGCCAAGGTGTCGGTTTCCTACTCTCCAAGCGAGCCAAACAGTCTCTTCTTTTTGTCCATCCTGTCTCTGAACGTATTATCACCATTCATCTGAAACGATCCATTGCCAACATGACCATAATCCAAGTTTACGCCCCAGACTTGTCCCGGACTGACCAAGAAGCCGAAGAATTTTACAGCCAACTCCAAAACACCCTTGACACTGCTCCCAAGAAAGATGTCATGTTCGTAATTTGGGACTTCAACGCCATTGTCGGACATTCAAATAATGGACTTGGAGACGTCAATGGCAAGTTCGGGCATGGGTGGCAGAACCACAGGGGTGAAATACTCATCGACTTTTGTCGGGATAACGGAATTTTCATAACGAACACCATGTTCCGTCATAGAGAACAAAGGAGAGTTACTTGTAGATCCCCTGGCGGCCGCACTGCAAACATGATTGATTACATACTTGTCTGCAAGTGATGGAAACCATCAGTACTGAAGACAGTCTTAATAGCCATTGGCGACTTCAAGTCGCACCACGTTCTAGTCTTGTCTGAGCTCCATTTGCGCATTCGGAAGCCCCAAAAGCCTAAGAAAAGCTTACCAAGATATCTTTTCGACCTGCTGAAAAACAGAGAAACAAGGACCAGGTATAGAACAGCACTCTCAAACAAGTTGTCGAGAATCCAACCCATGGAAGCTCCAACAGCAGAAGAAATTGACCGATTGGTCGACGAAAGCGCATCCATCATCAGAGAAACTGCTAGTGAAATCCTGGGAATTCAGACCCATTCGGATAAGCCGTGGATCACCCCCGAAATTACTGATCTATGTGTGCAGAAGCGCGCCCATGCTAACAAGTTAGATCGACAAAGCAAGGACAAGGACAAGAGGCTGAAGCGCCTAGTAGAAAAGAAAATCCGGCAAGCTCTGCGACGCTACATCAATGACAAATGTCGTGAGTTTGAAGAAGCCTTTCAAAAAGGTAATAGCAACTTCATGTACAAGAAAGTCCGTGAACTGTCAAAAAAGAAGTCCTTGGCCGCTCCTACACTGTTAGATAAACACGGGCTCCCAATCACGGACTCCCAGGGAAGACGAGAACGATGGAAGGATCAATTCAGCGAAAAACTGAACCCCACAATAACGCCCGACCCGAACATCTTACTATCTTTCCCACTACCGCAGTACCCAGTAGACCCAAGACCTCCTCCACTAAGAGATGAAGTACTCTCAGCAATAAAATCTCTAAAAATTTATAAAGCAACAGGCCCGGATAGTATTCATTCAGAACTATTAAAAGCAGGCAGAGAAGAACTGGTCGATATCTATCACAAAGTCATAACAAGTGTCTGGGGAATTGGGCCAGATCTTGGGCGAAGGCCACCATCGTCCCCCTTTTTAAAAAGGGGGAAAAGGGCGACTGTAACAACCACAGAGCAATAAGTTTAACTAGCCAACCGGCGAAGATTCTTACAAAAATAATCCTTGACCGTCTGAAATCACTGACAAAGTATATCTTAGAGGAATACCAGGCAGGCTTTCGAAAAGACCGCTCTACCATGGACCAGAGTTTCTCCACTCAGCAAATGATGGAGAAGTAAATCGAGTTTGCGAAAGAGCTGCTACTACTCTTCATTGATTTCAAGCAGGCTTTTGACTTGATATGGCAAGATGAATTATGGCCCATCCTGCTACACTATGGAGCCCTTGAAAACATAGTAATCCTGATAAGAGACATGTATTCACATTTCGTCAGCCAAGTCCAGACGCCCGATGGATCAACAGAGGAGTTTCTGACATCAGCGGGCATTCTTCAAGGTTGCCTCTTGTCACCCCACCTCTTTAACCTATTCCTCAACACAGCGCTATCATTTGCTGATACTGTTGACGGTGCAGAGATTGGAGAGAAGCTTATCGATAAACTGGCATACGCAGATGACATCGAGAAACTCAATAGTCAAGAGCATCTACTCCAAGCTGACACAGACGAACTGGTGTCAGCAACCGAGGTCTCTGGGATGGTCGTTAATACAGCCAAAACCAGGGTTATGCAGGTGTCTGGAGACTCTGCTTCAAGAAACGTGCAGCTAACAATTAAAGGAGAGCCAGTAGAAAAAGTTGACTCCTTCGTCTACCTAAGGAGCCTTCTAACTTCTGATAACAACTGCTCGAAATAGATCAAACGAAGACTCGGGCTGGCATGCGCCAGCTTCAAGAACCTCTTGCCAATCTGGAAAAACAAGACTTTGTCAACTTCTCTGAAGGTGCGACTCTTCCAACTCTCTCATAATCTCAATAGCTTTATACTCAAGTGAAACTTGGTCAATAAAGGCTCATGATGAGTGAAGAATCTCCGCATTTGAAACTAAATGCCTTAGACGCATTGCGGGGATTACCTACATTTATCGAGTCTCAAATGAAGACCTCCGAAAACTACTCCGTTGTCCCCGCACGATCATGGATTGGGTAAGAAGCCAACAACTCCAATGGCTTGGCCATATCCAGCGAATGTCGGCCAACCAGCTTCCAAAAATCACATTCGAAGGACGGGTTCACGGCACGCACCCCAGAGGCCGACCTCTTAAGAGGTAGACCAACAATTTCCCGGCCCATAGCCTCCCCCAGCTACTTCGTCTAGCGCCAGACAGATCGAACTATCGTCGCCACATTTATCATTTGCTCAGAAGAGAAGAAGCCCCAACACAGCCATAAAGGCCGGACGGAACTTAAGTCAAGTCATGATGAAAAAATTGCCGCATGGAATCATAGCTTAAAATAATCATTGGATCATAGCTTAAAAATCGGTTTTTCTGGCCTACAAGATAGTGTTCAAATATATCAAAGCTTGGGTAAAAAATTTACCACTGATATTTTTTCTTAGATACACATCCGAAAGTGTTTTTTTTTTCTTTTTTTCTAGGATGGTCACGAATTTCACTTTTAGTCTAACATACCTATTGGAATTCACAGATCGACGTCGCTTTGGCAGTTTCCCTTGAAAAAAAATAAAGCGATCTTGTAATGAACAAATATTTTGAAAAATTATAACAAATATTGAACAAAAATTATATTGAACACGAGCAAATATTTGGTTCACTCCTGTATCAGATAATAGTTTGAAATTTGTTTTTCTCTAATCTACAAACCTGAAGAAGCTTGATTTTTTTGGTAAAAACAAATGGACCATAGGGATTTTTTGAAATGTATTCAAAGGAGTCTTAATTTTTAAGAAGATCGTGAGTTTCCCTTTCAATCAAATATACCAGCTGCAATTCATAGAGTGACGTCGCTTAGACAATTTTCCTTGAAAATTCAAGCGATATCACGACGAAAAAAAATCGTCACTCGGGCTAACGTTAGGTTCATTTCTGTATCGGATCATATTTTTTGAACCCGATTTTCTGGCTTACAAAATTGTGTTCAAATTAACAAAAGCTTGTTTTTGGTAAAACGGAAAAATACCATACACTTTTTACATTCAAAGAAGTTGTTTTTTCCTTGATTTTTAGCAAGACCGCAAATTTAGCTTCCAATCAAACATACTGGATAGAATCCACAGAGCGACTTTGCTTCGTCAGTTTCTCTTGAAAAAACATCAAGCGATCTCACGATGATAAAAAAAATCGTCATGAGGGGTGAACATTCGGTTCACTTCCGCATCGGATCAAATCTTAAAAATATGTTTCTCTTGCCTATAAAAAATGTAGGCAAGAGAAAGTAGGCATTGAAATGAGCAAAATCTTTTTTTTTTCGAGGGAAAATTATGTACTGTCGTACATAACATACTGTACCTCACAACATACTCAAAATACTGTTGTACATGTTTTACATTTCAAAAATAGACTATTACAAGCCCGAAAGGGCTGAATTTGTATTTATAAGAAACCAAAAAAGGCCAAAAATATAAAAAAGTGTAAAAATGAAAATGTACTAAAAACTGTTTAAGCATGCAATTCAACAGACATAATGAATAATTCATTCAGTGACAATTGGGTAAAATCATCATTTGAGCCAATTGGTCAGAAAAACGTACGAGCGAACGTGTATAAATAAAAAAATGTGAAATATTGGATGTTTCATTAATTTTTTAGGATGTTTTACCAATTTCATAGGGGGCAAACAGTGACCAACGTTAATTCACAAAATGGAAGGGGAAAGGGCGATCAAAACTTTTTTTCACATCTCGGGGGGGAGGGGATTTTTAAATGGAAATAAAAAACAAGGCATTGTCAATGAAAATACCAAAAAATATGTTTTCCAAATCTAGGAGGGCAAATTTCCCCACTCCCAGTGTATAACCCCGGCAAAAATATAGTCCAATTATTCTCAGGAGAAGAAGTACCTCATAAGTAGGAAGACGGTAAACACAGATTCTTCGATTAGCATCAGCGGCAGCCAAAAATTGACAATCTGGTGAAAATTTAACGTCAGTAATAGCACCACCTTGCACCAATTCTTTCTGATGAGTCAGCACACTCTCGGAAAGGCTGTAGACATGCACCTTTAATTAAAAAATAACGGTATATCATTACATCACCATATCTTTTTGGGAGAGACAATTTTTAAGAGAGGCTTATTTGGAAAGTTTCCAAGAACAACGAAATTCTTCTGGTTTTGCTACGCTATAAGGACACACTTGCTTGGCATTAATTCGTATTTTCTTTCACAATTCGTACATAACATACTGTACCTCATAACATACTCAACATACTGTACCTCATAACATACTCAACATACTGTTGTACATAAGATACGGTACCTCATAAAATACTCAACAAACTGTTGTACATAACATACTGTACCTCATAACATACTCAACATACTGCTGTACATAACATACTGTACCTCATAACATACTCAACATACTGTTGAACATAACATACTGTACCTCATAGAACACTTAACATACTGTTGTACATAATATAATGTACCTTATAACATACTCAACATCCTGTTGTACATAACATACTGTACCTCATAACATACTCAACAAACTGTTGTACATAACATACTGTACCTCATACCATACTCAACATACTGGTGAACATAACATACTGTACCTCATAACATACTCAACACACTGTTTAACAAAACATACTGCACCTCATAAAACACTCAACATACTGTTGTTCATAACATACTGTACCTCATAACATACTCGACAATCTGTTGTACATAACGTAATGTACCTCATAGTATACTCAACATAAAGTTGTGCATAACATACTGTACCTTATAACATACTCAACATACTGTTGTACATAACATACTGTACTTCATAACATACTCAACAAACTGTTGTACATAACATACTGTACCTCATAACATACTGTACCTCATAACATACTGTACCTCATACCATACTCAACATACTGTTGAAAATAACAATAAACAAAAAATCGCGAAGAAAGGAAACGAGGACAATTAACAGCCAGTGAAAAAATTGAAAAATTATGCAAATATTTCGGTCAAGACCTCCGCTTGACCGTCCTCAGTGCAGAATAAAACTGATAAAAATATAAAAACCAAACCTTAAAATAAAAACACCAAACTAAAATTGGACGACCCTTTCCTAGTAACGGTGAACTAGTAACTTAGTTACCCTTTCACCGTTACTAGGAAAGGGTCGTCCAATTTTAGTTTGGTGTTTTTATTTTAAGGTTTGGTTTTTATATTTTTATAAGTTTTATTCTGCACTGAGGACGGTCAAGCAGAGGTCTTGACCGAAATATTTGCATAATTTTTCAATTTTTTCACTGGCTGTTAATTGTCCTCGTTTCCTTTCTTCACGATTTTTTGTTTATCATGATTAGCCAGTGTGGTCTCAGAAATTATTTGTTGAAAATAACAGACTGTGCCTCATAACATACTCAACATACTGCTGTACATAACATACCGTACCTCATAACATACTCAACATACTGTCGTACATAACATACTGTACCTCATAACATACTCAACAAACTGTTGTACATAACATACCGTACCTCATTACATACTCAACAAACTGTTGTACATAACATACTGTACCTCCTACCATACTCAACATACTGTTGAACATAACATACTGTACCTCATAACACACCCAACATACTTTTGTACGTAACATACTCAACAGACTGTTGTACATAACATACTATACCTCATAACATACTCAACATACCGTTGAACATAACAAACTGTACCTCATAACATACTCAACATACTTTTGTACATAAAATACTGAGCATACTGTTGTACATATCACACTGTACCTCATAACATACTCAACATACTATTGTACATAACATACTATACCTCATAACATACTCAACACTGTTGTACATAACATACTGTACCCCATAACATACTCAACGAACTGTTGTACATAACATACTGTACACCGTAACATACTCGACATACTGCTGTACATAACATACTGTACCTCATAACATACTTTACATACTGTTGTACATAACATACTGTACGTCATAATATATTCAACATACTGTTGTACATAACCTACTATACCTCATAGCATACTCAACATAATGTTGTACATAACATACTGTACCTCATACCATACTCAGCATACTGTACCTCTGTTAACTCGCTCATTTCAAAACTGACCTTGCTGACTAAAAATCTGAGGTCATGATTGATATACATTCTTCTGAAATCAAAACCCGTCAAAAAAAATATTTCAGACATATTTTGGAAGAGTGGGGGAACCCATGCTTCCCCCATTTCATCCAGGGAACCCAATCTTCCTCTATTTCACACATATAGACATGTGTTGCCTCTTTCGAATCAGGATCTGTCCGAGAGCTTTGAGAAAAGTACTTAGAGATTAAATTTTAATCATTAAAAATCCTGAAGATGGACCTATAATATCCTAAACGTTTTAAATTTGCAAATTAGGAATTCGAGATTTCGAGAAGCGAACTTGAACTTCACCAAATCATGCTGTACAAGGACACACACGAACAATAAAACAACACAAGCATATAAAAATTCCATTTATGCGTTCTACAGGGTACAACACCTACTTAAATACATAAGGAGCCCCCCCCCCCCTTTTTTTACAGAATTTAAGCTAAATGAAATATAGATGACGGCTATAGCAGAGCACAACAACTAACTAAAACTGATAGGAGTAGAATGTAACGCGTTCAATTCACTAGCATAATACAGTGCTGGTGCAAAGCAAGCTTCAGTATCACAAATACCGGTAAATCTGGGGCAGAGGTTTGCACCTCTGCACCAGAAATTATATAGCAATTTCAGCGATAACTTTCAATAAGGTGAATAGTACATAAAACAACTTATAAAGATAATATCGTACTATCTAGAAACGGACGTAGAAGAGGGGGGGAGGGGGCAAAAAAAAACCTCGCAAGCTGTAGTAGTTTGACATATTTAAGGATATTTACCGAGTTGAATTCATCAGTGTAACCTATCAAACAGTTCGTGGTAACGAACTGTAAGTAAGGAGCGACTCGGCTCAATGGTAACCGAAACTCTAAAAAACGGAACCGATAGATACAATAGATACCAATAGATACATCAAAAGAATCAGATGTTAATGTTGATTTCAAGTAAATAAGCTTCACCAAGTTTAGTCCTACTAATCAAAAGTTAAGCACCTCAGAAAATTTGGCTTACTTTCGAAAAAAGGGGGAAAGACCCACTAAAACCCATAAAATCTAAATGAAAATCACACCATCATATTCAGCGTATCAGAGAACCGTACTTCAGATGTTTTAATTTCCTATTTAGAAAAATGTGGAATTTTGCATTTTTTGCAAGAAGAAAGATCATGGGTGCGTGTTTATTTGTTTTTTTTTTTTTTCCAGGGGTGACCGTATCGATCCAGTGGTCCTAGAATATCGTGGTAGGGCTCATTGGAACGGAAATTAAAAGTTCTAGTGCCCTTTTTAAGTGACCAAAAAAATTGGAGGGCAACTAGGCCCCCTCCCACGCTCATTTTTTTTCCCAAAGTCACCCGATCAAAATTTTTAGATAGCCATTTTGTTCAACATGTTCGAAAATAGGATAACTATGTCTTTTAGGATGACTTAATCCGCCGAAGTCCCCGGGGGGAGGGCTGAAACTTTTGAATTTTACCCAATGTTAACATAAAGTATTGGTTATTGGGAAGTATACAGACGTTTTCAGGGGGGATTTTTTCTGGTAGGTGGAGGGGGGGGGGTCGGGGGTTATATTGGAGGATTTTTTCATGAAGGAAGTTTTCATGGGGGAAGGGACACTGCTATGAAGGGGGCGCCAGATTTCCCATCATTATTAAAGAAAAAGATCAGAAATTAAATAAAAAAAGTTTTTCAACTGAAAGTAAGGAGCAACATCAAAACTTAAAACGAACAGAAAAGATTACGTATATGATTGGGTTCACCCCCTAGTCAATACTTCACTCTTTAAGCCAAAGATTTTTAGTACTTTCACAAGAGCTATTTATTCTAATTAACGGCCTTTGTGATTAAGGGGTCATTTTTAAAAAATTGGAACAAAATTCGAACTTTAGTTTAAAGAGCAAGGTATTGACTAGGGGGCGAACCCCCTAATATACGTATTAAAAATCGATGAATATAGAAGTTCGTTACGTAAAGTTAATTGGTATGATACGTATATTTATTACTAATAAAAACATTCGTAAATAAATTAAAAAAGTTTCGAGAAAGACATTTAACCAAATAAAAGTAAAATTAATATACAAATTTTGTTTTAATTATTCATGTACCGTGAGCCAATATCAAAACCTGCATTAATTCAAAAACGTTCAAAAAATTTAATAAAAAAAAACAAGTTTTTTTTAACTGAAAGTAAGGAACGACGTTAAAACTCAAAACGAACAGAAATTATTCCGTATATGAAAGGGGCTGTCCCCTCCTCAACGCCTCGATCTTTACGCTAAAGTTTGACTTTCACACAACTCTATTTTTTTTAAACAATAAAAAACTTAAGCGTAAAGAGCGCGGCGTTGAGGAGGGCACAGCCCATTTTATATACGTAATAATTTCTTTACTTTTTAAGTTTTAACGTCGTTCCTTACTTTCAGTTAAAAAAACCTATTTTTTTTTATTTAATTTTTATAAGTATCTTAGTGACTCGTATTGAAATTTTTTGACTCTTTGCAAGAAGGAAAAGAGAAATCTCGTAAAGAATTTTACTAAAAAATTAATATACCAAACAAAAATATATACTATGTGATTTTTTTTATTAGTATTATTGTAGCAATAAGGGGACTAAAAATTATATAATAGCTTTATGCAATTCTAAAAACTGACAATTCTAGGATCAAGGTAATTCTTTAGCTTAGTTTGCTTGTTGAAAACAAGCAAAATATGTAAGTCAAATTCAAATAAACAAAATCAAAGGAATAAAAAATTAGTTACATCTACTTCATATTATTTTTCAATTGTTTGATGTTTCATTACAAAATAATAATAATAATAGTTATTCTAGTTACTGCATTTTGACGGTCCTGTCTTAAAAACATTACTTGTAATCAGTTTTAAACTAACCTTGTGGTCTGAGGTTCCTCCTATAGCAACATCTGGGTGCTCACCATTTATAGAAGCGCTTGATGGCTCAAAATCTACAGATACAGATGCCATTTGGTTGCCACCCTTCACAGCTGACACCTAAAAAAAAAAAAAAAAAAAAAAAAAGCCAACTATCTTAACAGGAGCTATGAACGCACTAAACCTTCACGTGTCTTTGACGGATAAAGCTGCATGCCTGACAGCTCGTCATACAAACCATCATTCTGATCAGATCGTTGGAGTCAAAGTGAGTCATTATTTACTGCTAAAATGTATTTTTTACATTTCATTTCGGCTAAACAGTTTTTGCGATCATTTTTAAGATTTTCAAGGGAGTTCCTTCCTTGAAAACATGTTCTGAGCAAACATTCTTAGAAAGGATGAGATTAACGGGGGAATATAACACCATTTTTTAATGAGATAAAAAAAAATTAAGCCTGGGAGGGGGAGGGGGAGAAAAAATCCCAGAATTTGATATAATTCGTGTCTAATAGGAGCTGTAAACACACCAAGCCTTCGCGTCTTTGATGCACGGAGCTGAGGGATTATCAACTCTTGAGACAAAGTCATTCCAATCAGAACCATACGTCGGAGCAATTCCAAATTTACAGCTAAAATAATCGAAGTCATAGCACCTTAAGATTGAGGAATTGGACTTGGTAAAAAAAGGAAATTCTAACTGCAATCTATTTCCAAACATTTATACCTAATACTTCAAAATTGTTACACCATCTCGACATTTGTCCGGTTAAATAATTTATTCGATAATGTCAACCCTATGAAATTTCCAGACTCGAAATAGCGTAGTTTGCTGTGCAGCATTTGATTTACAAATTTTAATCTGTAATTTGATTACTTGACATTTTTGAATTTGATGTTGACCTTGAAATAACACTTGCTACTTTGATCTTTTGTTGGGCATATTGGGTTTCGTATTTGTATTTCAACGTATTTTGGAGGGGTGGATTGGTTTGACAAAATTTTAAAAAGTAGAAATTTTAATATTTTTAAAGATTGGGTAAATTTGTCTGTGTAGGCATGGCACATAGTGAACATTTTCTGATTAACTGTGAGTAGATTATGGCTAGTGAAGTATTTATTATTATTATGTGTCTGATTTTTATGATATTATCTGTGTTATTGTTATTGTTATGTATGTTATAATTGTTATTTTTTATTATGAAAGTGTTTTTTTTTTATGTCATGGCCCGAAGAGGCTTTTCTGTGTTATTGTTATTGTTATGTATGTTATAATTGTTATTTTTTATTATGAAAGTGTTTTTTTTCTGTTTTTTTTTTAATGGCCCGAACAGGCTTTTCTGTGTTATTGTTATTGTTATGTATTTTATAATTGTTTTTTTTTTTTTATTAAAGTGTTTTTTTTGTTTTTTTTTTGTCATGGCCCGAAGAGGGTTTTCTGTTTTTTTTTTATTTTTTTGTTTTTTTTAATTTTTTTTTTTTATTATGAAAGTTTTTTTTTTTTGTTTTTTTTTGTCACAGCCCAAAGAGGCTTTTATGTGTTTTTGTTATTGTTTTGTATTTTATATTTGTTATTTTTTTATTATGAAAGTGGGTTTTTTTTGGTTTTTTTTTTAATGGCCCAAAGATGCTTTTCTGTTTTATTTTTATTGTTATGTATGTTATAATTTTTATTTTTTTATTATGAAAGTGTTTTTTTGTTTTTGTTTTTTTTTTGTCATGGCCCAAAGAGGCTTTTCTGTGTTATTGTTATTGTTATGTATGTTATAATTTTTATTTTTTATTATGAAAGTATTTTTTTTTTGTCATGGCCCGAAGAGGCTTTTCTGTGTTATTGTTATTGTTATGTATGTTATAATTGTTATTTTTTATTATGAAAGTGTTTTTTTTCTGTTTTTTTTTTTCATGGCCCGAAGAGGCTTTTCTGTGTTATTGTTATTGTTATGTATGTTATAATTGTTATTTTTTTATTATGAAAGTGTTTTTTTTGTTTTTTTTTGTCATGGCCCGAAGAGGCTTTTGTGTGTTATTGTTATTGTTTTGTATGTTATAATTGTTATTTTTTATTATGAAAGTGTTTTTTTTTTTGTTTTTTTTTTGTCACGGCCCAAAGAGGCTTTTCTGTGTTATTGTTATTGTTATGTATGTTATAATTGTTATTTTTTATTATGAAAGTGTTTTTTTTGTTTTTTTTTGTCATGGCCCGAAGAGGCTTTTCTGTGTTATTGTTATTGTTATGTATGTTATAATTGTTGTTTTTTATTATGAAAGTGTTTTTTTTTTTGTCATGGCCCGAAGAGGCTTTTCTGTGTTATTGTTATTGTTATGTATGTTATAATTGTTATTTTTTATTATGAAAGTGTTTTTTTTTGTCATGGCCCGAAGAGGCTTCTCTGTGTTATTGTTATTGTTATGTATGTTATAATTGTTATTTTTTATTATGAAAGTGTTTTTTTTGTCATGGCCCGAAGAGGCTTCTCTGTGTTATTGTTATTGTTATGTATGTTATAATTGTTGTTTTTTATTATGAAAGTGTTTTTCTTTGTCATGGCCCGAAGAGGCTTTTCTGTGTTATTGTTATTGTTATGTATGTTATAATTGTTATTTTTTATTATGAAAGTGTTTTTTTTGTTTTTTTTGTCATGGCCCGAAGGGGCTTTTCTGTGTTATTGTTATTGTTATGTATGTTATAATTGTTATTTTTTATTATGAAAGTTTTTTTTTTTTTTTTTAATGGCCCGAAGAGGCTTTTGTTCCAATACATACCTATCTATCTATTGACATGCTCGGGTTAACTTTAAGCCATTGAAGCGAATTGAAATATTCTAAACTTCTTTGACATAATGTATTAGACACATAAAAAGTAGTATCGTCAAATACTGAGGCTAAAAAAACAATATTGGAGAACCACATCCCGAATCTTTTCAACACATCCTTTTTTTAATATACTTTTTCTAGATATTTCTTATACATATCCTTTAATTACTATTTTTTTTTTACCAGGGACATACATCGGTTTTACGGGAAAATACAAATAAAAAACATTCAAAAACGAATCCCAATGCAGAGGAGGTCATTAAGACCCGACAACCCATTAAACATGAAATGTAGACGAACAACGCCATTTCTGGAAAATAGGCCACCCTCTATGCGTATTTTAAATGCCACAATTATCATTACTTGCTCATTGACGAACTTTATCAGAAGTACATACAGGCAAAATGTATTTTTCAAAATTTAGGCGGAGGGTAATTTTGTCTTTGCTGACTTTCTTCAATAAAAATAAAGAGAAAATAGTATTTTTCAATTAAAATGAAAAAAAAGGTATTTATCGAAATCTTCGGTCTGACACTTCATCCTTGCACAAAAGATTAGCAAAACAAACGTTATAAATTGAGCAGAGCTAATAACCATTGGTTATTAACCATTAAAATTATTTTAAACTAAACTAGAGTGAAAATGAAAATTGTTCAATACACAACATTCTGTAATATACCAAATTATAAAAACAAAACTGAACAGATCTGATCTAGTGACTAAGCTAAGGATGTCATCCTTTATAGTAATCTACTTTCTTTTACAATGCGTGCCAGGGATATAAAAATGGACAATATCCTGCTAGACTTTAACCAAGTTTCCCCACTAGGTTTCAAAAATCTATTGAAACTTCCACTTGAAGGAGTCAGCAAATGGATTAGGTGGGATAACTTCTTCGGGAAAGGGACCCATGCAACTTTAGACTGTTTCTCAACTACTCAAGCCAAAACAGTTGAGACTTTCTCTTACAGCGCTGAAGAAGGGAAGTGGCTGTACTCCCGAAATATCCGTTTTGTTTCATCCAGTATTTTCGTTGGCCTTATTAAATTTTGTTTTTATTATTCTTAGTTTTGTCAGATCAATGTGGTTAGGAGATTTTCTGATAGGATTTGACTAAAAAAAGTACTAAAGTACTTTCAAAACCAATTTTTTTCATAAAAATGAAGTTAAAAACAAGAACTATATTTTCCTGCATCTCTGTATTATTAAGATGGGCAGATGGCAAGAATTCACAGTTCCTGATATTTTTCATAGCAGTTATAATTCAACAAAAGCATTTTTTCTTTATCGTCTCTTCATTTCCGTCTGCCTTCGACAATGTATACTATAAAAATTGAAAAAAAAATATTCGGGCGTAAATTTTCTTCGATCTCAAAATTTGGTCGGAGTCTTTACAACTCCACTTATCGTATAAAACGTCAACTGAAGAAGCTCCGACACCACAACCTCCAATAAGAGTTGATGACCCCTGAATGTTCTATTTCATACAAGATTAAGGCATCACCCCCCACCTTTTTTGGCATCTGGTAAAATTTTCGCCAAAGGCAAAAATTTCGGCAGAAATTTTGAAAAATTGGCCAAAAATTAACAAAATTCCTGATTTCTGCAAAAAATTCGGCATAAATCAGGCAGTGATTCGGTAAAATTTACGAAGACCTCCCCCCCCCCCCCCCCAATCTTGTAATCTTGTATATTAATCATCCCCTTTAAGGCGAAGCTGAGAACAAAGGATTAATGGCCGTTAATGAAAATTGGGTTCAAGGCCACAGCCTAAAGTGAAAAAGTTCTATTTTAGTAAAACAAAACTAAAAACAATAAACCAACCTGATTGACACAAGCAATGACAATTCTATCCCCATGAGCAGAAACTCCACGAGGCTGAGATTGAAGTTTCAGATGAGTTTGAGTGTATTCTCTTGAACCAACGTTAATTTCTCTAAGGGAGTCATCTATCCCAATGGTGTAAAGAGAGCGACCATCAACAAGCACCATACCGTTCACTTGATTGCCATGCCCTGCACCATGTATACGCTCATTTTCACCTAAAAAGCATAATTACTGCAACTATAGGCAATACAGGTAGCCCAAGACCAGAACATACGGACGAGCCAAAGCAAAGGCTCGGAAAGGAAACTTTACAGGAAAGGCCGTATCCGGGAGGGGGGCTAGAGGGTTTGAACCCTCCCCATAAATTCCTGTCCCACTCGTAAACACGTAACAAAAATGCATATAAACAAATTGTGATGCGTTTTTTAGTTGTTTTTTTTTCAAACCCCAGAAAAAAAAATCCTGGATACAGCCCTGTTTACAGAGATTGTTTTGGAAAAATTCTGCCAGTGCATATATATGTAGTATATAGCGTGATTAGATGATAAAAATCACTACCTTATTTCTCAAAAGCCTGCAACACCACGTCTAATTTAATGGATATGTTACATAATGATATGATTGGTAGTTTTACAATAGCAATATTACTACTTCTCTTTGTAAATCTTAGCATCAAGTAAGGAAAGCCCTCTCGCATATGTCTTTCGTGAAGCAAATCATATTTTAACTTATAGATAATTTATTAAGCTCAATAAAGCTATGTAAAAAAGTATCAAGAAAACTGCCTAAAAATGAAAAAACAAAATACAAGCAAATAATTGAAAAAGGAAACAGAACGAAAAACAAAAAAAAATTCCAGAATATACGCATTGCTTACATTATTGTCCACTACTTAGCAATTTGTAAATATCGGCAATAATGCCTCTAATCATCAATTTTAAACCGCCCGAAATTCCAATGTTAACATCCCCGAACAACCCCACTCTTTCATGAGAAAGACGTCGACACTCAGTGGCGTCAATTCTCGAAAATGTAGGGTGTGTGTGTGTGTGCAAAATGTATAAATGAATTTTCCAATATCTGGGGGGGGGGGACTCTTTCAATGTACCAAAAATAACAAACTGGCATCTTTCATTGAAAATACCGAAAAAAGACATTTTCTTCAATTATAACGGGAAGGGCAAAAATCCAACGAGAGAAAGATCTCCCCCCACCCTTCATTTAAATTAGCAAGATGGAAATTTATTTCGAGAAATTGTTTGCTAATCCAACATAGATAAATTATCATTCGAGAATTCAGTAATGAGAAATTCAATCACTAACTAGTGAATAAGTGCACCAGCGTTTTAACTTGCGTCAGTCTATTGCGTCGATTATCTAAAAAAAATTTAAATATTTCACCCCGTCGTTCAGCGCATGACCACTAGATCATAGCTAAATTTTGGATATTACGAATTAGGTAGTAGACAGGAATAGGAAGAGTAAATAGAAATCAGCGAATCAATTATTTTGAACAATTTCAGAGTTTTCTTCAAATTATCAAACGGTTCGTGGTAACGAACTGTAAGTAAGGAGCGACCCGGCTCAATAGTAACCGAAACTCTAGAAAACGGGTTTTTGATATCAATAGATACATAAAAAGAATCAAATTTCAACGTTGATTTCAAATATATAAATTTCATCAAGTTTAGTGGTACCCATCAAAAGTTACGCGCCTATAAAGCACTATGAAAGTGCCTGCTTAAAAGGTTTCCGAAATTGTGTAGTTTAGACAAACGTAAATAATTTCTTAGATTCCATACCATTTTCAAATTTTAACAAATAAAAAAATAGAAAAATGGGTAATATTTTAAACAAGAAAATGGACAAAAACGAAAAAGCAAACTTTAAATGAGAAAAACTCCGAATAAAAATCCAAAAAACACGTCACAAAGCACAACGTACTTTGCGATGTGCTTTTTTGGATTTTTTATTTAAATATGAGATTTTTTTTCGTCTTCTCTTCTAGCGTTTGTGTTGTTACCTTTGTTTTTTTCATGTTTTGTTTATTTTTTACCGTTGATAAAGGCTTCCGGAGGCGAAGACGAAATATTCAGTCTTTTTATTACTTAAAGTTTGCTTTTTTTTTTGTTTTGTCCACTGCCTTGTTTAAAATATTACACCTATTTTTGTAGTTTTTCATTTGATTGATTATTGCTGCTGAGGGCACTTGGCCAATTTCGTCTAAACCAGACAAAGGAAGATGCAGCTTAATTACTATAACTACTACTACCAACTCACTGCAGCACCAAGCCGCCTGAGGCCAATACAGCTACGCACGTCCCTCCTCCATCTAAATCAATTTAAAGTCCCCATCTTTACACCCTCGGGAGTTTGAAAAACTTCTTTGCAGCATCAAGCCGACTAAGGCCAATACAGCTACGCACGTCCCTCCTCCATCCTGCTCAATTAAAAGCCTCCATCTTTGCACCCTCCCAAGAAGTTCCAGTTTCCATTCACTCTGTCCTTACTACATCCTCCCACCCAATTTAGGGACGACCTGTTCTTCGTTTGGCCGAAAGAGACGATCGTTGGCAATCTCGTGTCTTTCATCCGCAGAAAATCAGAAACTTCCTCTCATTATAGCCAAGAAAGTGGGAAAGAACCCTTTTCGTACAGATTATTGTTTGATTTCATTTGGCTCTAGGTGGTTGACTGACAAGGACGATCTTTGACAATTTGTCATCCGCAGAACGTGTCCCAGCCATCTCAATCTTTCTCTCATTATATCCCTAGAAATCGCTACTGCAAACAGCACTGCAGGGTGACCTTGAGGAGTGGTGCCCCTAGTAAACGACACAAAACCTAGTAAATGACACAGCATTTTGCACTGGATTCTAAATAATGTCGGCAACTAAACGAAATAAAACGTTAAAAAGGAAATCCCTCTTTCGGGCCTGCCAAAAAGCCATTTTTTCAAAAACACCAGGTGATCAAATCTGAGTTTCTTCTCTCTCTAGTTAAGCAAGAATAGGATATATTCGTCTCCCTTATCTTAAGAAGTAAACAAACAACAACCAAAAACCTGTACAATTCCCCAAAAAAACGAGAACCAACGGGGGGGGGCTATTAAATACTTGTAAGCATTCATGGAATGCAAGCAACTCTAAATAGTCGCCAAATGATCACCATCAAGTAAGGAAATAAGGCAAAATAGGACATTGAGAAATTTGCCTGGGAACAAAGAATAAAAATAAAATGCAACCAAATGGGCAGGAATTCATGTAACTCGATTTCGTATTTCCTGAAACGAAATGAAATCGAGGTCCGATTCCCGCTAAGGAAAAAAGCCCAGTTTTGACACTACATAGCAAACTACATAATCTACGTTTACTATCGTAAACGTCCGGGCTGAAAGGCTGGATAAACGTAGTTTTCTTCCAACGTCTTAAGACCGTACATACGCGAAGGATAAGCTAGCCTTTCCATGGAAAAGACCATATTTCCTTATGAGATATTATAAGCTTCTAAAACATGAAAGCTTAAAGAAGCGAACTTCATTTGGGCAAACCGTGAATTCTGTATATTAAGTGATATTGGATGAACTAACACTTCTATAGTAATTTCCATTTAGCATAGAAAATATTCAGGTTTACTAAGTCAAACCCTTGACCTTAAATAAGTAATTTAAAAAAATGTCAAAAGAAGCATTAATGTAGAGAGATTACTAGCCCTGAAGCTCTTCCCAACTCAGTACTAAGGATTTGCTGTACTAAGTATGTTCATTCGCAGACTTGTGATTTATTTCATTTCTGCCAGTATTAGCAGGAGTTGAATTTAAAAAAAGGAAGGCGGGTAAAAAATCAGCAAAAAAAGGCTAAAAAGATATAGCACCAAACATAGTTAGTTACTTTGAAGCTGTAGTTGTCAATGGAAATCAACAGATTAATATAGTTTGAAGTTTTACGGAACAAAAAGCTTTGTAAAATTTACTACAAAAGTTTCGATTATTTATTGTCACGGTTCAACGTGGCAACACTGGCAAAACATGATACTCCCGTAGAACTTCTGAATTTTAATTAGTCCAAAGAAAAATCGTGGAAAATCATGGTAATTAGGTATGAATAGGCATAAGATGGGTCCACGGGGGGGGGGTATATTTTTATTTTGATATTCTTAGTACTTTGACTAAGCTTATATTCTGGTGCATATGGCAAATTTGTGATTTCAGTTGGAAATCCATTGGATTCAATCATTAAAAAGGATTTCATTAAAATGATTTTACTGAAGTCGTAATTTTCAAACTAGAATGTGAAATCTACAATTCACTATACCCCAGATTATCTAGGGTTAAGAAAACCAAAAATTGATAGAAAATATCAAACATATATCGAACTATGTCAAATTCTACGAAACAGTAAACAATTACGGGACACGGAATTTCAATACTAACTTTCTAGGGACATAATAAAAAAAAGGTCTTAGATAGGTAGGTCATGTTTTAAGGATGATACTACTACTACTGCTATTACTAACAACTCACAGCAGCATCAAGCCACCTAAGACCGACATAGTTACGTACACTCCTCCTGCATCCCATTCCTGCATTCTGTCGCAAATTGACAGATATAATCTGTCTGTCAAGTCCCACTTTTGGGCCAATGTTTTACAGCAGTAGTCAGCATTTGATTCTGATTGTTGTGGTTTTGTTTTGTTTGTGTCAGATGAATCAGTGTCTTTTTTTTGTTTTGTTTTTATTTTTTGTGCCCCATCTGTTTTACACTGATGGGTATTAAATGCATTCATTCATACATTCAGTTTTACACTGATGGGTATTAAATGCATTCATTCATACATTCATTCTATTTAGGCCTTCCTCTTGACACCCTCCCAAGAAGTTCCCATATCCCTTAAAGCTGTCCTTGCGACCTTCTCCTACCCAAATCGGGGACGACCTGCTTTGCGTTTTGCCTTAAATTGTTAGCCAAAAAAGACATTGGCAATCTGTTATCCTTCATCCGCAGAACATGTCCTAGCTATCTCAACCTTTCTTTCATTATGGCCCAAGAAAGCGGGATTGAACCACATTTTTCATAAAACTTTTTGAGATACGGTCAGTCAATCGGGTACCCAAAACAATCCGTAGATGATCGGTGAGAGTTCACCGTAAATTCATATGGTACGTGAATAGTTCACCGTTCGTAAACAGCGTAAACCGTATGCGAATGAGATCGAACCAAATAAAAAGCACGATGTCCTCGAATAGGACGGAAAGAGGTCGTAAGAAAATATTTAAAGGTCGTAGGAATTTCACAGGGGGGAGTAGAATGAACCTCCGGATTGAATGAGATTGACGAAGAGTACCCGCCACTGCTTCAGCCTCAGGTAGCTTGGTGTTTCAATGAGCCTGCCCTTTGCGAAACTAGATATTTCGATATTAGACTTCATCGTACAGACGTACCTTAAAAAGGCATTCAAGATCAGTTTTTTTTATTACTATTTAAGTCAAAATAGTGCAAATAGAGAGGACTGCTTTTTCTCTGGTCCTTTAGTTGCTACTAATTTTAAGCAAATAAAGTAAGAGAATAGATTCAAATGCTTTTGAGAAAGTGTAATTAGAACTGCTTCAGTTCCAAGAATGCCAGCAAAGCCTTAATGAAGAAATAATTGTATCGAAAGCTACGCAAGTTATTTCCAAAGGAAAGCGCAAAATTTCTATTTGTAATATAGAACGGAAACGGACATAGAAATCACTCCACTAATTGCAAAAGTAGCAAATATTTGCAAGTAAAGCAAACAATAAAGCTTGCTGACCACTTGGAAGGAGATGGGAAGTCAGCCGGGTCAGAGCAAAACCGGAAGAGGCGGTCCATAAACGAAACCATATGCGAAGCGGAAGCCTCCGCTTAATCAGCAAACGGGCATCTTACGTAGTCTATCAAGGTTAAGAAGTTCGCTCTAATCTTCAGATTCAGCAAAATAAATAAAGAAAGCCAATATACTTTTTTTTTACCAAAAAATAAAAATTTGGACCTGATGTTGATAGTACTAAAAAATATAGAGCTTCTTCGTAGTCGTGCATTTGATCCAGTGTGACAAGAATTGCCAAGTTAAAGTTAAAATGTTGCACACGTGCAGTGGGTAACACTAATAAATAAATAACTACACCATGTCTGTAGAGAAGAGTAGGTTTCTAAACACAAAACAAATTGGATAGTTATCAGAGGGTGGGTCTTCGTTTCTCAAATTTTTCCTTTTTTTGCTTCTTTTGCTCAATGATGGGTGCCCAGGAGTAAAGCAAGTATAATTTATAATGACAAAATATCATTTTTATCTAATCATTTTACAAACTGAAAACGAAGAAAAGAATTAGAGAAAAAAAAAATACTTTTATTAAATTTTTTCTGTTAAAAAAGCATCGATTATTAGCAGCTTGGCTAATATAATTTGTTAAAGTTATAGATTTACGGAGATTTTAAGAGCATACATGTAAATTAAATGAATGAACCGAAGAACAGATCCACAATATACGCAAGAAGAGACCTATCATCCTTTCAAAACGAAAGGGCATATTTTCCATTTTCATAATCCTAAAAGAGAGTGAAACAAGGTTTTTCTGCTTTTTGCAGGAGCAATTTTGGTCCGAAATTAAACTGAGAAAAAAATATGTATAAATAAAAAGTGTAGCTTAAAATGCGGCTTCCTTTTGACAGGGTACAAAAAATTATGTTGAGTAGTCTTCGAGGGGCCACCCGCTATGGAAATTATACACAGCAGATTGCGCACGTCAAATGTATCCAAAGTATGCCATGAATGGTACGGAATATGTCAAACGTGGCGTGAAGGAGCTTTGCGGAAGCAAAAATTTGGCATCTGATATCTTGAGACTTTTCCGTGGATCAGCTTTGTCTCTAAATGGGCAATAGTCCCACCCCCCAAAAAAAAATAATAATCATCCTCTTTTAGGATTGAAAGACTCATTAAATATAATTAAAGATATCAAGAAAATAAAATTATCCAAGACTGAGGCAGGTATGCCTTACATCTCTCGAGACAGATCGACGGATCCTCCTCTTTCCCACCAGCACAGAGACTCCTAGTACAACTCAGCCTCCCACCACAACTTCGCCACCAGGTGGGCAGTCGACAAGCCCCAGGTAGTCTTTGAGCCACAGGTACTCCCTCCCCCTTAGTCACGGCTTGTCTCCTCAACAGCAAAAGCATACAGATTTCTACAAATGGAACCAGTATAATAAGTATAAAACCAACTTGAAGAACCTTTCTCACTTTATAATTCATTTTTGAAAAAATAGTGATGCACCCTTTCTTTTTAGAAATCGGTTTCTTTTGCAAAAAAAAAAAACAAGGTTAAAAGGTTGCCGCAATGAAAGTTATTGCGATTAAAGAGAAAATCCACTAAAAAAACAATGATAATATAAATAGGTCTCCATTGTTGTGCTTTTACGTCAAAACTATCGTTCCAGCTTTTATCTTTTCAAAAACTTTGCGATGAATTATTTTGTTTTGGAGGGATTTGAGACGTAGCCTACTACACTTTGTGGGTCTCAGATGCACATTTTATGGCTAAAGATTCAAGAAAAGGCCTAACAAATAGCAAACATTTTTCCTATCTTTTAGTTTATACAAAATTCCTGTTAATCTCCAGAGCAGCAAAACTCACCTGGGGGTTCACTAACTGTTCTTGAATCTTGTAATACTCGGTAACCTGCTTTAACCTGCAATTTCAAAGAAACTTGTACCATCTTTACTCAACGTAATATTAAAAAATCCAAGAACAGTTAGTGAACTTTTTAAGTCAATGGACCGGCAGCATGCTTTGACCCGAAAGTGATTATTTTGTTAAGAATAAAAGCATTTTGTTTTAATTTTGATAAGTTATTAACTCTATTGATGATGATGACCAACTGTGTCATCGAAATATTTAGAGTCTTTGTTTTATATTTTCGTTTCACTGTCTAATAAAAGGACTTATCCCTATTTGGAATTCTTATTGTTTTCGTCATAGAAAAGGCAGTTTGGTCATGGAGAATAATAGTAAAAGTGATTTTAAAATAACACAGGGATTACGTGGCCACTTATGATTTATAATTCTTTTTGGCTCATCAGTTGCGTTCTGTTGCAGTCCTTCCACTATTCCCGAAGTTTCGGGGACTTCCTAAAAATCTCGCAAAAATGGAGCGGCAAAAACGCTTGGGCCTAGAAGCATCAAAACGTTAAATCCGGTCCTGCACATCTTCTTTAGCATTTTTAAACTTTAGCACATTCCAGAGTCCACACTTGACCAATGTCATTATCGTGACTTCTGGTATGCTAATCACAGTTCTAAGACTTATCAATGAAACAGTTCATTGTAAAGAATTGTAAGTACGGAGCGACTCGGCTAAATAGTAACCGTAACTGAAAAAAAAACAAAAAAAAATTCATAAAAATTAATACATGAAAAGAATTGGCTTTTACGCTGATTCCAAATAAAAAAAATCATCGAGTTTAATATTACCTATCAAAAGCTACGAGTCTGAAAAAATTTGCCTGATTTTCGAAAAACGGGGAAAACGCCCCAAAAAGTCGGACGATCTTAATGAAAATCACAACCTCAGATTCAGCATATCAGAGAACTCTACGGTAGAGGTTTCTTGCTCCAACAACTAAAATGTGGAATTTTTTTTACCACAAAAAGATCACGGTTGCGTAGTTTGGCTTGTTTTTTGCCCTAGGGGTTATATTGAACACATAGTCCTAGATGATTGGGAGAGGGCTCACCGAACGGAAACTAAGAGTTCTAGTACCCTTTTCAAGTGGCCAAAAGTATTTGGATTGGAGTAAGATGTCACACCCTATACCTAGGTTATTCTACCTTTCACATCTTCGCTGCACTCACCATCCTTACCAATAATTCTACCTAACATAAACTTATACCTTATTGATGATATCAAACAGTTCGTGGTAACGAACTGTAAGTAAGGAGCGACCCGGCTCACTAGTAACCGAAATTTTAAGAAACGGAATCTTGACACCAATTAATATATCAACAAGAAATTTCCTTATTATGTTGATTCCAAATATACAAGTTTCAATAAGGTTAGTCTTACATATCAAATGCTACGAGCCTGAGAAAATTTGCCTTATTTTCAAAAAAATGGGGAAACACCCACTCAAAGTCAAAGAATCTTAATTGAGATTAAATAAAAAAAACAAGTTTTTTAAACTGAAAGTAAGGAGCAACATTAAAACTTAAAACGATCAGAAATTATTCCGTATATGAAAGGGGCTGTCCCCTCCTCAACGCCTTGCTCTTTACACTAAAGTTTTTTATTATTTTAAAAAATTAAGTTGTGAGATAGAGTCAAACTTTAGCGTAAAGAGCGAGGCATTGAGGAGGGAACAGCCCCTTTCATATACGGAATAATTTCTGTTCGTTATAAGTTTTAATGTCGCTCCTTACTTTCAGTTTAAAAACTTGTTTTTTTTTATTTAATTTCTGATCGTTTTTTAGTTAATGCAGCTTTTATTGTGGTTCACCGTCATTGAATAAGTAAACAAAATTCGGTTCCAATTATTTAAAAATGACCCCTTAATCACAAAGGCCGTTAATTAGAATAAATAGCTCTTATGAAAGTATTAAAAAATCTTTGGCTTAAAGAGCGAGGCATTGACTAGAAGGTGAACCCAATCATATAGCTAATATTCTTTTGTTCGTTTTAGGTTTTGATGGTGCTCCTTACTTTCAGTTGAAAAACCTGTTTTTTTTATATTTAATTTCTTATTTTTTTTTAAATAATGATAGGAAATCCGGTGCCCCCTTCATCGCAATTTCCCTTCCCCCATGAAAACTTCCTTCGTGAAAAGATCCTCCCATATAAGCCCCGACCCACCCCCACCCCCCACTACCAGAAAAAATTCCCCCTGAAAACGTCTGTATGCTGCCCAATAACCAATACTATATGTTAACATTGGGTAATGTTCATAACTTTCAGCCCTCCCCCTGGGGGCTTCGAGGGATTAAGTCATCCTAAAAGACATAGTTATAATATTTTTGACCATGCTGAACAAAATGACTATCTCAAAATTTTGATCGGGTGACTTTGGGAAAAAATGAGGAATTTTGGTCACTTAAAAAGGGCACTAGAACTTTTAATTTCCGTTCCAATGAGCCCTCCCACGATATTCTAGGACCACTGGGTCAATACAATCACCCCTGGGAAAAAGATAAAAAAACAAAAAAACAAATAAACACGCATCCGTGATCTTTCTTATGACAAAAAATGGAACATTCCACATTTTTGTAGACATGAGCTTGGAACCTCTAAAAGAGGGTTTTTTAATACGGGGAATATAATGGTGTGATTTTCATCAAAGATTTATAAGTTTTAGGGGGTTTTTCCCCTTTTTTTCGAAAATCAGCCAAATTTTCTTAGGTGCGTAAGTTTTTATAGGTAAGATTAAACTTGATGAAACTTATATATTTGAAATCAGAATTAAAATTTAGTTCTTTTGATGTATCTATTGATATCAAAATTCCGGTTTTTAGAGTTTCGGTTACCATTGAGCTGGGTTGCTCCTTACTTACAGTTCGTTACCACGAACTGTTTGATCACACCATCGTATTCAGCATATCAAAGAATCCTACTGTCGAGGTTTCAAGCTCCTATCTGCAAAAATGTGGAATTTTGTATTTTTTTTTTTTTTTTTTTTTGCCAGAAGAAGGAACACGGATTTGTTAATGGTATAGTATTTGTTAATGGGAAGTATGTAACCATTTTTCAGGTGGGGGGGGGGGCAAATCATCTGCTAGGGGGATTTTCCACGGGGATAATTTTCTATGGGAGGGAAGTTTCCAGGGGGTATTTTTCGGGGGAAATTTTACATTGGGGGAATTTGCCAGAATTCCTATTCGAAATTCTTCTTATGTCTTGCTTTTTCTTTGTTGACTCAATTTTATCCGTGGAGTTGTTAAGGAAAATAAACCGTGGTAATTTTTCGCCAGGATTAAATTGCTTAGAGGATATATCCGTGGGGAGGAGGGATTTTTCGTGGAGGTGGGGCCAGATTTCCTGGCATTATATAAAAAACGATCAGAAATTAAATAAAAAAACAAGTTTTTTAAACAAAAAGTAAGAAACAACATCAAAACTTAAAATGAAAAGAAATTATTACGTATATAAGAGGGTTTGCCTCAACACCTCTCTTTTTACACCAAAGTTCGAATTTTGTCCCAATTCTTTAAGAACGACTCCTGACACACAAGGTTCGTTTAGTTAGAACAATAAAAACCTTTTTTAAAAGTACTAAAAACTTTAGTACTTCTCATCAGAAGTTTGTGGGTGTCAGGAGTGCATGCTGCTTTTTCTAAAGACGAAGCAGTCTCTTTCCACATTTCGTGGCGGTCTAGACGAGCAGAGCGCTTAACCTGCCTGCGCAACTCTTTCGTGACATGTTTAGGGCCGCTCATATTTTTGCTTCGCTCTTCGACTATTGACAGGGTTCTGGTGGTAATCCAATGTTGTCGTTTCACTTCGACCTAGGATCTCTTCTGTGGTCTCTCTCATCACTGTTTTGAATGTCTCCCATCTTTTCTCGCAGTTTTTCTCCTCATTCAAGTTTAGGGCACAAAAACAAGTTTCGTTAGCTCCATGTTTAGAGTTTGCCGAACTTCTTTATCTTGCAGCTTATCAATGTCGATTCGGGCTTTCGGTTTATTCTTTCTCCGAGATGCAAGACGAAGTAGGATTATTGCAAGGACTAGATTGTGATCGGACTCCGATTTTGAGCCCGTGTCCGCACCGTTATAAGAGCGGGAGTCTATTACTGAACTTCTCCAACGTTGGTGGACGAAAATGAAGTCAATTTTGGCCTTAGTAACACCGTCGTTGGAATGCCAAGTCAGTATATCGCTTGGTTTTCGCTGAAATATGGTGTTGGTTACAACAACATGATTCACCAAAGCATAGTTTACCAGCCTTTGCCCATTTTCACATCTTTGCCCCAGTCCGAACTTTCAAGGACTTGGGTGGAGTATCTTGACAGACCAACCCCCGCGTTGAAGTCCTCTGTAATAATCAGGTAGTTTCGTGTAGCAACTCAGGAAGACAGTTGTTGGAGTTTCGCAAAAAATTCTTCCTTAGCGGTAACTGTGGCATCAAGAGTAGGGACGTATGTGGAGAGAATGGATGCATTTGCAGGGCTTCCTTTAAGCCAGTCGGGGGAAAAAAGGATCCCAATCAAGAACTGCGTTTCTGGTGTTTTGGTTCATAATGAAACCAACGCCATGGTGTCCCGAGTTATCGTTTACTCCAAAGTAGAAAAAATGGAATTGTTGTAACGTTTCAGGCGCTGTAATCACTGGTAGAGCCAGACCCGGAGATTCTGGTCTAAGAAATGCATAATATGTCAATACTGTACAAGGAGAGCTTGCTTAGCTTCTTGTTTAACAGATATGACGTTCCAACAATTAGTTACCCTTGATTTTGCTTATTGTATGATTGTAGTCAGTTTTTCCAAGGATCCGACGTTTAATAACTAAGTCGTCAAGACCCACGACTGTTTACAATAATAGGGAGTTGTCTCCTCCCACTCTGTACACCCACAGTATAGGTTTAATCAATATTCCTCCAAATGAAAAGAGACAAGGGGTTAAATCCATCTCCCCTTTATATTTATCTGAAGGACTCCTCATGAGAATTTTGATTTATTGGGGTATACCTAATCGCTGGTATACCCCAATGCAATACTGAATAACTGCTAGTTTTACTGAAGAACCGGTCTAGGATATACCATATCCTAGGATATACTATATCTGTATACTATATATGATGAATGGACCTTTAGGGGCAAATATGTACGTCAACACGTTTGGTAAGCCCCTGAAATTGGGGAGTTATATAATTAACTTTCAGAGAGTTCTAAGCTGACTGGCTATCTTCAGTACTTTTGCATGATATCTGTTTGTCCTTAATCTGGCCCAAATTTCTCTTTACGGAAAAATATAGTACGTTGCTGTGGTGCGATCTCTTCTACTTAATAATTGTATTTGAACTTTAAACTTAGTTTAAACTAGCTCTTTCCCACTCTAGTATGGCAACTAGTTCGATGCATCCCTAGAGGAAAATATCTGTAACCATCCTTCTTGGAAAAATATGAAAAACTTCGTATATTGTAAATAAAAATTATTGAAAATAGAAAATATTTACTATTGTAAATAGAAAATAGAAACTTCGTATATCGTAAATAAAAACTTGTAAATAGAATTTTAAAATAGAAAATAAAACCCCCTTTTTTGTGTATTTAACCCTCTCTGCCATTTCTGATTTCGTTTCGTATCCTCGCTTCGCTTAGTCAATCGTATTTTCCAAAATCCAAAGGTCACGCATATACCCAGGATTTGTTTTTTCGGTAGGCAGGAGCAATAATAAAAAACTTTATTTAATAATTTGAATAAGAAGTGCCCAAAAATTCAAGAGAATTTAGGAATTCGGGGTGAGGGGATAGCCATATGACCCCCCCCCCCCTCCCCGTTCGTGCATACCTTGCAAGGTTCGATTCCACCTAAAATAAGTTGCTAACCAATAGAATAAGAAAATTAGTTAACGAAAGATACGCACGAAAGAATAAATTTCGTCCGACATTGTCAGGGCGAACAATTTTGCCTCAGGGGAGCATTCTATCAGAAAATATAAGAGGACCACTCTCTGTTAAACGCTACAAAATTCGTATTAGTCAGAAAATCTGACCGATTTCTTTTCGCAATGAGCAGTTTTGGACATTTCCTCTGAGTTTCAAAAAAATTTTCATTACAAGTGTTTGCTGTCGCATCATTCAAAATTAAGGGCCAGAAAAGAGGGAAAATCAAGTCTGCAATTACATTTAGGATTCTCGCCAATTTTTAAACACTAAATTTCCTAGCTGCTAGAGAATTTAATCCAACAGAGTCGAAAATTCCAATTATTACTATTCTGACATCTATAGTAATAGAACGTAGGTGACTCTTACCAGTAACAACTGTAATGAGTGATCAGGTAATTAGATAAGAAATGGTACTAAAAATTCCACAATCAGGGACAATAAGATGAGTTAACCAATTTCAAAGGACTGATAGCGAATAAACTGATATACATCCGAAAGATTGCCCACTTTCTGCCACATTGCCTACAACTCACAACGTCACATGTGCCGCACAGTTTCGCCACAGTTCCGCAACGCACGGCACACTATCGCAGGCTTGGGACTCCACGGGACTGGGCGCTGTCCCCAAGCCACGGGACAGGCTTGGGACTGAAAATCGGGGACTCCACGACTAATGATGAATTGAGCAATTTAGAAGTCAAACCACAAAGCCATGAAAACAATAAAAAGTGATCAACTGATTGTGAGGAGCAGTGATGTTCATGATAAGTGAAACAGAAAAATGAGTAAAACAACGTCCAGACTAAAAGCCAAAAATATGGAATAGACCGTAAATTAAGACATTCACAAACCAACTCACAAAACCATTAACACCATTAATGAGTGATCAAGCAATGTGATGAAGAGTGAGGCTAAACATTAGATTATCATTTGAATAAGGCAAAAATATGAGTAAAACAACTTCAAGAGACCAATAGCCAAGGGCGTATCCAGGATTTTTCTTTGGGATGAGGGGGGATTTTTGGGGGCGGGGGGGGACAATTTGTTTTTACAAAAAATTTTATATTTAATATTTAATTTTATATATAAAATTTTATTCAAACGCATAAAAAAAATTCCGAGAGGGGGGAGGGGTTTCAAACTTGGTACACCCCTGCCAATAGCACAAAATTTTTACTAGGCCGTGAATTAAATCATTCACAAGCCAAATCCACGAACTCCCCCATTGTAGTTTTTTTTTCTTTTTAAGATTCGAGTTTCAATGGGATCGACTCTAAATTTCGTAAGCTAGAAAGACGTATCTTAAAGGACTTTACAAACTTGGCGCTTACCAGGCTAAAAAATGGGATAACACATTTTACGGCAGCTTTTTAAATACGAGTTCCTTCTAGATTAAGAACGTTTATTTGAACATCTTTTACTTTTTTAACCCTTTTTTACTACATTAAGATTAATTTTGAACGTCTTTTTTACGCTGATTTACTTAGTATAGACAGTTTGACTCAATAAAAATGAAGATTTTCAACAATAGATTTGTCAAAACACTTACTATAAAGGTGTGGGATAATCAAATCTAACTATATTGATTACCTGACTAATTTATTGGACCCACTTACTAACAACACTAAAAAAAAGGAACACTGGAAGAAAAAATAAACGCAAAATAACTTCTAAAAATACAACAAAAAGACATATTTGCAAGAAAATATGGATATTCACCACAAATTTCTTGAGATTTTTTATATATGTTTTTTTTTAACAGGAAAGGTCCCGCGAAGAATAAAGAAAAAACCAAGTTACTTAGGGATACATATATCTCCATAGACCAGTTTCTGGATGGGAAATCAGTTCTAGCATAAATCACCGCACTAGACAGACCCCTAGTCCGTTTCCCCCTTTTTGGACACAACAGAGAAAAAAAAGAGCTTCCTGGGGAGGGAGGAAAGCGGGCAACAGCTTAGTCAGCAATAATGATCCTCAAAACAGCAAAACTATGTCAACTAACTTATTTAAAACACCTTACTACTCCCCCTCCATGGACAATTCCTTCCCCCTACGGAAAATTTCTCTATGGAAAATTCTTTCCTCTTAAAATACCCCCCACACCAGAAAAATTCCCCCCAGACAATTCCATTCTGCCTGAAAATTCCCCAGGAAAATCTCTTGCGGATGATTCCGGCTGAAAATTTTTCTTAGAACACTTCCATTTCAGAAGACTTTTATTTCTGATTGCTCTTAAAATCACGCTGGAAATCCCCCCAGGGGAAAATTCTTCCCGCAAATACCCCCCCCCCCCTTCCCATTAAGGCAGCCAAGTAATTTCAACTTCCGTATTTCCATACTAGATTCTGGAGGATTTGGGTTTAATAGGCCCAATAGACTTTGTTTCAAAAAGATGATTCAGGGAAGGGAGGCTAGATTAGAATACTTGGGTTCCTATAGTTTAAATAATTTTTCTACTTGCCCCATTCAGAAATTGAAGTCCTATTCATCAGAAAAAAGAAAGAAAAGAATTAGCTTTTTAAGAAAATACAATTACTATCACCTTATTCCTGAGGAGGAATGTCAGCGGCATATCAAAGGACACGTTTCCCCCATCTCTCAAGTGATTGCTTTTCTAAGTAAAAAAAAAACGGGTTATGACAGGGTCTTTCTCCGTAAGAAATGTATTTCTTAGATATAATGAGAGTTCCATTAAAATTTGAGATAAATGCAAAGGCCTGAACAAATACGTTACTTCACGGTTGAATATTTAAAATTTCCAGGTTTAGTAACTATTATAGTAAGGTATTAAGTAAAGGTAAGGTATTAAATAAAAAGGAAGCTTGGCTGTCATTGCATGTGCAGGTAATGATTGTCTACGTCGTCCCTGCTACACCTGGGGAATGAGTAACAGCAGTTCGGTGTTACCAGGATTTTCGGTATAGGCTTGATGGTTTAGGATAAGGTTGGGTTATGGTATGAATCATATAGTAAATGGATTTTTTTTTGGAAGAAGAGTAGATCGAAAATCTGTCGATTTGATAAGAGATAATCAATGGATAAAGTAAAGCTGATGACCCTTCCTGATATATCCTTGTAGCCCTTGTGATCATCCTTGTGGCCAACCATGTATAGCCAAACAAAAAACAGGTTATTTCCAAAAGGGGGTGGAGGGGGTGGAAAAGGGGGTGATGTCTTAAGGAAAGAGTTAAAGGACACTGGATCTTCTTGGGAGGGAGTAAAGAGGGAGTCTAAAGAGCTTGTGTAGCTCTGTTGGTCTCGGGCGGCATAGCAGTACATGATGCATTTGGCTTAATATCACATAAATGAAGATAATGTTGTTTTTTTTTATTTTTTTTTTTACCGAAATGTATATTAGCTAATATAATATTTAAATACTCGATGTTGAAAGGTTTAATTTACGATCTGAATTTTTAAACGATGGGACCTACCTAAAATCTGTAAGAAAAGAGTTAAATCTTGCCATCCCACTTGCCAGCTGTTGTGATCGCTCATTCTTCTGATCCAGGTCAACCACACGACGAGAATACTCCTCAATTTCAGCCTCAGTAGCAGGACATCTTAAAGCCCTTGGCAATTGAGTTTCGGACATGCAAGGCAGTACACAAACAAGCAGCTGATTGTTTGTTCCTGATATATCTATCAATTGCAGTTTGTTTCAGAATGACCAACGGGTAAAGCCATTTTTCTACTTCTACAAGTTTGGGCTGTAGGTATCCAGTATTTCTTTTAAAACCCCAGGTCAAAAACCCTCTGGTACAGTTCTCAGCTATTGGTTTTTATTATTCATTTTGGTACTTGTTTTGGATCCGATAAACATGCAAATACCCGCATAGAGAATTTCAAAGATACCATTTTAGAAACAGGTTTCCGCTAGCTAGTGAGTTGTTCATTCTGTGATAAAGATTTAAACTTTGGTGTTTTGGGGTCGAAGGGGCAAAAAAGGTACTTAGGTTAGGTTAGGTTACGTATTTAGGTACTGTTCTATTAGCTGGGAGAGACGCAAGAAGTGAAGTTTTGTTAATGCTAATGAAATAAAACAAAATAAGATAAAAATATAATAGTTTAGAAACAAATTTCGGCTATATATTTGCACATTAGGGGGTGGGGTGGGGGTAAAGCATAGAATATCAAATACGTAACCCAACCTAACGTAGGTACCTTTTTCCCCCCCTAAACCCCAAAAAACTAATGTTTAAATATTGTAAACGCAGTAAGAAACTATTATTTGCAATTAAATTCTCCGTTGAAACAACCTGTTTGACTAATTTCTTTTATCATCTATCTTGCGTGACTCCCAGCTAATAGAACAGTACCCGTATTTAATATATGCTATGCTTTACACCCACTCCTAATGTGCAAATATACAGTCCAAATCTGTTTCTAAACTTTTATATTTTTATCCTATTTTGTTTTATTTCATTAGCAATAACGAAACTTCCCTCATCGCAAATGTTTATCGGGTTCAAGACAAGTACCTTCATTCCTACTAAATCATCAGAAATTTTCACTCTACTAGAATCTAAATGGTCGCATTTACATTGTGGTAGTGGCCACATGGCTTCATAGTGGTCTCTGAGAAGAAAAGATAGAAACGACGGCAGACTACTAATCAGTCATTTAAACATTGCGAGGCTACTCATCTGCCATCTATGAATAAAGAAAACAAATAAAAATAATACCAGGAACAGCACCACAGGTAGTAACACAATCACCGTGAGGTGCCATGTAAATAGACTTGTTGGCTAAATTCAGATCAGACTTACCTCGGAGCAAGTTTGGCTGAGATGGCAAGTTCGGCTACCACTTATGGTAGTGGTTCTGAAAAGAAAAATTTAGGGATTCTCTCCCCCTGCATTATGTTTGAATCCCTAATGAATTTTTTTTCCATGGCCTTCTCTATATATCAAATATTTAAATAAAATATACCTGCATAGTAGTTTACGTACGTAAACTTGTACATAGTGCAAAATATCTGTAATATAGGACTAGCCCGATTAAATTCAACAAATTTGACATGAACTCTTACGGGTATCAGTTTTCTATATTGTAAAGTATATGTTATATAGTAATAAACGCATTAATAAATCTTATCCAGCAATGCAAATTTGACATAAACATATTATTAATTGTTGAATAATTCATAATTTATCCATTATCATCAAAAACAATTTGCTTTAATTTCAAAATCTTTTTTTTTTTTGTTCATTTTGATGGTAATGCGGAGCCCTCTCAAATGCGGGGCCCAATCGCTAAGGTTACCCTTTAGCCGACCCTGGGAAAAACTCTTACCTTATCTGATGTTTGTTTGAGATCAGACCATGTTTTCAGTCATATTACCCCGGTGACACAAATTTGGAAGCCCCCCTCCTGTTTGCCAGGATGGATTGTATCCATACACCATTGACAAAGGAACTTATTTTCCGAAAAGCTTGACTGAAAACCAATGACTCCTTTTGTTAGATGTATTGAAGACAAGAGGCCAGAAAAGGGGCCGCATCAAAGATTGTCGTTCGAGGGGGGGGGGGGGGGCCAAAGAATGAAGAAGAGGTTTACTTATCGAGGACTTTGTCTAACAGCCGCAAATAAGTATTTTCTAACCTGTATTTTTGAAGACCAATTTAAAAGTCCGAAAAATATGCATTAATGTTTTAGGAGAAATAGTTTCTTTCCTGCATTTTTAAGACTAATTTGAATCAGACAAATATTTCGGGGGGAGTGGTAATTCAAATATGGTAGCCCCTTCCCTCCCTGTAAAAGTAAAAAAGATAAAGGATACGGCACTAGACCCTTAAAGTCTAAACTGGCGGTGCTGATCTCCGGTTCTAGGCCATTCAGCCAGGAAGTAGCTGAATGGGGGCTGAGGGCCAGTCATCCTGCGCTTTCACACACCCTTCCTGTTTACTTTCCCCAGATTTCTCTAGGTACCCATTTAGAGCTGGGTCGACTCTCGCTGAGCTTACAGAGTCACACCACTAACCCCCATCCCAAACCAAATAACCAGCCATGCCGGGAATCAAACCCCGCCCTTCGGACAAAGAATTCTAAATCCAGCGCGCCAACCACTCGGCTAGGGTGACTCTGACTCAGCTGGGACTGTAAACGGCCCTATCCAGAGCCTCTTAAATATTAACAATACTAATCTGGCACCTACGATTCTACGAATTAAAGATGCCTATTACCAGTAACAGCATCCCAGGCAGTAATAAATCCATCATGTGATGCTGTATAAATAGACTTCTTGGCTCGATTCACTTCAAGGGCTGTGATTGGCTTATTATGACCTTTGACAACACGGAGTGGTTTCTCTGGATTATTCACGTCTAAATAGTTTATAAAGCCACTAAGGGAAACAGATAGTAAATGCTGTCCTTGCCATAGACAGGAGACCTAAAATAGATAATTATTTTCACAATTACTAGCTTTAAACAGCAGATTTAAGCTACAAAGTTATTTTTGTGTATTTTAGAGAGGGTATATATGGTGTATTTAAGTGTATTTAGGGACGAGACTGTGTTTAAGTGTCAGTTTTGAGACAGGTTTCTTAACTTTCCTGTGAAGAGAGGTGGGAGTGTTTTCTATATCCTCTCTTCCTGTCTTACCATAACCACAGAAAGCATACTAAAATTGACTTTATTAATTTATTTTTATATTTCATTCTTTTCTTACGCATTATATTGTTTTACATTTTGTTTTAAATTAGTTTGAAAAAGGATTTATTGATGTTTCTCCTGAGGAAAAAGAGAGTAAAGTCCATTAAAAAAAAATTATAAATATTATTATAAATATTTGTGTATAAATATTATTATATTTATTGGAAATAAGTGAAAGTTAATCTTTATATTAATGTCTATACTCTTGAGCATGAAAGCAGGTGAGCTTAAAAATCAATTCAAAAGTATTCTTTTCTGTCTACGTTCTTTCATTTCGTTTCCTTCGTTCTATATTATTTCTTTCTACATTCAGTTTCTCTACCCAGGTGAATGGTACAACCCTAAAAACTATGCTCTTGAAAAACATCACCAAAGACTATGTTGCAATATATTAGAATAGAATGCAATTCAGATTTCTCACGGAGAAGTAATCTTTTAGCAATTTGTTAACGTAAATGAGCCTTTTTGCTTCTCCCAAATCAACAAAACGCTTTAAAATTAACACGTTAAAAATCGTCTTTTTTTAATTCGTTGGTAAATATTTTTAGGACAGAAGGCAAACCTTCTTATACTTTATACTAGTGTACATTGCTTGTAAACATGCCAAGACTGCGTCTACCTCTCCTTCAAAAACAAATAGCCAGAGCATTACTTGTATATGCCATAGTATTACATAAAAGCAGGTATTTGTTTTTCTTCAAAGATTTGATTCTGTCAAGAGAAGAAGTCAAATACAATGTTTTTACAACAGAAAATTAACACATTACCAGTTTAACAACAAGAAATAACTCCATCCATTTCATCCACTTCGTTATAAAGTTAAAAGCAAGCTCATTGGCATCCTTCAAACGATTATATATTACACCACTGCATAAATTAATAAGAAGCCAACTTATATAAAAGTGAATATGCCAATTATTAAGTAATATTAATGAATAATGGAAAACATCTCTATGGCTTGACCACGTGGAGAGACAAGGACTGGAAGCTAGAAAAAATGGATTTTATGTTTAAGGCTTTCTATTCACATTCGCTGACACGTAGAATTCAAAATCATTAAAAGAATAACAAGATTCTAAGAAATTTCAAATATCAATGAATTTTTTCATCCCCTCCCTACTCTTAATTAGGCTTATGACCCTCGTAAAATATAGCCTGATCCCCCCCCCCACGTTGTTCTGTTAAAAGCAGTTTGGATACTCAGCTTTAACGCACTCGTTATCTCTCCCTCTCTCGAGAGAAAGAGGTGGAAAAAAACGAGAGAGGGTGAGAGACGCAAGACAATCTCTCTCAATCTCCTCAATCTCACTCAAACTCTCTTAATCTAGCTCAATCTCTCTTTTTACAGTTCAGGGTACAGTTTTGGGGGGGGGGGGTACTTTACAGTTCTGCTTTAGTTTACAATTATATATCAATGCTTAATTGCATTTGTCAAATTTGGCAGATAGTAAAGTAAATAGGTGAAATAAACAAAAATGTAGAAATAAATTACCAGAAAAACAGACATAAAATCAACTATAAGAATAAAACCCAATTCAACAAAGAACAAAGTTACCTGTTGATCCTCAATCGTGGTGCCCATCACAAATTCACTAACCATTGTTTGGTCTTCGACGTTCCATAATTTGCAGGTCTTGTCCCCACTGGCACTCAACAGCTGTTTACCATCAGGACTCCAGGAAACCTACACCCAAACAGAAGATAAAAAATTGACTTTCACGTTTTATTGAAGAATCAACTGAAGACAACCGAGCAAGAAGTTAACAACTATGGGCTTGTGATGCGCTGCTGAGTGGGTCTAAGATACCCCTCTACCCTTTAACAGTTATTCTTGTAAAATAAATTTTCGAATTAAAAAACTAAAAATCCAATCTTGCACAGGGCCTCTTTGAGGCTTGGGCCCGTATATTTTGTCCCCCGCCCCTCATTCCTCGAAGGTTCTTCCAATAGTAAACCAAAATACCTTCAGACAGAAGGTAATGGAAAGAATCCCCCCTCGCTGAGACTGGTATGAAGGAGTCTTACCAGGAAAATCGGATGATAATAGTTGCAAAAAAAGAAATAAAAAGAATTTTCGGAGTCAGGGTTGAAACACTATCAAAATAACATTTATAGACCCAAATTTGCAGGCGTGTTTTTTTTTTTTTTTTTTTTTTTTTTTTTTTTTTTTTTAATCAATCTCAAGAGAAAAGAACGTTCTCATGGCTAGAAGGAGAACTGGTTAAATTCTTTTTAGGCCAAGATTGGTTATCTTCTGGGGAGGGTTTTTAGGACCATACTCCTCCTTTATGCAGTTATTTGCAGAAAAAAAAAATCTAAAATAAGCCCATCGCTTTTGAAAAAAAAAACCATAACCTGACGTTTTGGACAATGTTTATTTGAATGCAGTAGACCCCTTCAAAGTCAGATAGATGTTCAAATAGCTGCAATTACGGTTTCACCTACTCTGCAGAGGATTTGACCCCACAGCGGAAGAGTTCCCGCTCTGAAACCCCTCCCCCATTGGGAGTCCATACAAAAAAAAAACAATCAAAACCAAAAGTTGTTCGAAATATCCAGAGGCAAATCTATACGAGTCAAACACTTTCCAGGTTTTAGTGTCTAAGTATCAATATGTAAAACAAATTTTAGAACAGATGGAGTCCAAAAAAGATGCCTAAGAATTGTAAATCCTAATTTTGGAGTCCCTTCTTTGGGAGTCCAAAAAATATTCCTAAGATTTGTAAATCCTTATAAGTAATACATTAGAAGAAATCATAAGTCATAAGAAAGAATATGATCCTAATACCTCCTTCTTAGGCATTTTAACCGCCATCCACAGATACTAGCGAATAACAATAATATCCGTCGATGGCGGTTAAAATTTTTGGATTTTTTGCAAATCGTGGAATTGGCGAATGACTCGTTTTTATGGTTGTTAGGTATTAGGTTTGAATTCTTATAATTTTTAGCTTTTACTGAATTTTATTCATCTTTTAATTTGTTGTTTTTTTCACATTCATATTGACTTTCTGCGCTTCATTTTGTTGGTTTTTTCTTCAGCACTCTCATTGAATATATTTTTTAATTTCGCACTGAAGAAGAGAGGCGTTTGTCCCCTCGAAATATTCGCTTTGTTGTGTTGTGTCAGCATTTTCATTTGGCCTTTAAAAACTCCATTTTTGCTCCTTTTTCTTTCTTGTTTTTTAAGCAGGACTAAGTTCTATCCTCGTTCATATGGATAACTTATCATTTGGGAATTATCATTTGAGTAATTTGGTCACTTCGGGAGTTCCCTGTGGTACTACCCGCATTGATTGGTAAACTCTCCAACAAAACCAAGTTAATTTAAATATCTTTTGAGAGAAATTTTATAGTAAAGAAAGAGTTTGAATTGTTACTGAAAAGTTGGTGACCCCGGATTCTGTGAGCTGCGTAATAACTCAAAAACACAACTAAGTCCAGATTCTACTTTAGTTCCATCTACTTCAAATGAAAAAATTTCGTGCCAAAATGACATATCATTTAATTATTCACAAAGCCATTCACAGCCATATCCCTTATGGCCAGGGTTGCCACCCTGGCCTGGAAGAATTTACAAAGTCTGAGAGGAAAAATTTACTAAATCGCATCTGTTTTTACTAAATGCACAAAAAAAAATTTTGCGCGTGCGGCTACCGCTTCTTCTTTTTTTTTTCTCTTTTCCTCTTTTCTTTCGCTTTCAAAGTATGATTGAAAATACCGGAAACCCATAAGTTCAAAAATCCATTTTTTGATTATTTGGATGTACAACTGGATAAGCTTCGTATTCCAGATGCGGTGAATCCAAGACGTCACAATAGTTTGGAATCTTAGATTCTGGAAATCCTGCTGGTGAAGTCCGGCTTTAAATTTATCAATGGTCTTCAGGTCATAAAATTCAGATATATTAAAAATTAAAATACAATCAACGAAGAAAAATAGCTACAACTCATATTCACAAAGCAATTCAGGCGATGGAGTGCTTAGAATCTGAGGTGTGTTTGAAAGTGACCGCTTTTGGAATTTGTCCCCCAGTTTCCGTTTTTAGGTTTGAAATCTTAATCCTTCAATTTTGCATTTTTAAGAAGAAATTTGCCACTTTTAAAACACTAATTGGGCTGGTCTTTAAATAAGGGATAAGCTGCTTACAAAAATTTCCGGCAAATTTTAAAGCAATTAATTTAGGATTTTTTTTTAACTGATTTTTTCTGGATTCTCTCTCGTTCGTATTCAAGGAAATCAAAAACCTATGTCACTAACCTATGCAATCTATGTCACTTCAAAACGGCAATGACGAAATCGGCTACCGGTTTAGTTGTAAAAATATGTAAATTAAAAAGTGCACCTCAAATTGCACTAGGGCTGCCAAGAAAAAGAAAACTTATATAACATACAATAATTAGTTAAAAAAAAACATTGTTTCAATATTCTTCAGGTCAGGCAAATCATACAAATTGAAAATTAAAAAGAAAAATATGTAGTCACAATAAAAAAAAAGGCGCACTTAAAATGCTTTAATCGTCCACGGCCTCATCCGAATTTAAAGTATCCACTAGTATCGAATTCTGACTGAAGTGATCTACTTGTTTCCATTTCTTGATAGCCCGAGTCAAATAGCTGGGGATCACCCAGTCACGTACTCAACTTGACGACCTGAGAACAAGTTGCTTCGTTTTCATCAGGGACGAAACACTCGAAACATTTAGCCTATTTTGGTTTTTAGTTTTGATCACCGACAAAATCAAAAACTGTCTCTCTGCTCCAGCACTTGAATGGGGCAAGCTGCAGAGTCAGAAAGAACTTGGGCAAGTATGGAAAAAGTTCGTTTCCAGCAGCGTCTTTAAAAAGGGACGAGGCTAACTAACAAACTTAGCAACTATTATGAGAGTCAACGAAAATTTTCTGAAAACAAATTAAGCCGACATACCAGTCCTAATTTTAAATTGTTTGCCTTTCAAAGCGAGTGTCAAGAAAAGCCGAGAGACAAGAAGAGATTTTTAAGCGCTAGGGTTGACGCGAAATCACAAAAATGAGAGCAATAATAGCCATAATATCTAACGTAACCGAAATCAGATTTTGTAATGAATGGACCCTAATTTTTTTTTCCTGAATTCATGGAAAAAAACAAGTCTTGTTTACTACAAATCATGACTTTTTACGAGATTTCGGGAAATTTACTAAATCCTCTAAATTTAATAGATTTTTTTTTTCTTTTTATTAGATCTAGTAAAATCCTACTGACGGTGGCAACCCTGCTTATGGCTGTCTCATTTGGAGCAGACAATTTTACGTATTTATACGTAATTTTTACGTAAATAGCAATTTTACGGTAATTTCACAGGAGCCCTAATTCTGTAAAAAAAGCAGCAAGGATAATAAGTAAGTATGTTAAAGAAGTGAAGGATACGTGTGCTAGTTTAAGGTTTTGAATTTGCTTAACGTTTGTACTGTTGCTCCAACAATTTTCAATTCATAACGTTATAAAAGATAAAATTTTCAAAAATATATCTTGTTTTTTGAGCTATGAGAGAAAAACTAGAATCTACACAATTAGAAATATTTTATTTTTTATAGTAAAACCACAAATTTTATGCTCGCAAACTCTACAAATTTTATACCGCTTTCGACGATACCTAGTCCCCTGGGGGGGATTCACTAATGGACCAATTGTCCAGCGAACACTGAGGGTTGAAAAATGATTTTAAGCTACCGTATCACTTTAATTACACAATCATTTAATTATTATGGCTACACAATCCTACACAGATTCCAAAGAATGACACAAAATCCATCAAACCACATTTTGGGGAAAGAATAAATGTCCACATATCTGGAGAATAAAAGAAGATAAGAAAACAGCCTCACTCAATAAACCTTGCTTAATTTTAACGAGAGGTGTCTTAAATATAAGTATCTTAATAAAATATAAGAAGTGTCTTAATATATATATAATAATATATAATATATATATAATATATAAGAATATATAAGATTTATAAAGGAAAATGAATATATGCGAATCACTTAAATAAAGGTAATTTCTTAAACCACATTGGCCTGACATCACATAAAGAAAGAAAAACGAGCACAAATCGGGTTTTTATAGGCCAAATAAAAATACTGAAAAAACAAAGCGAATATTTCGAGAGGACAAACGCCTTTTATGGTTGTTAGGTATTTGGTTTTAATTCTTTTAATTTTTGGCTTTTAAGAATAATATATATATAAGAATATATAATAAAATATAAGAAGTGTCTTATAGTGTTACAAAACGTTGAGTTCATCGATTTTTAAATTAACGCACCCAAATTGATTACCAAGTATCTTAATTTTACCCAACCGTTCTCAAAGGGCGGGTCAGCAGGGAAACGTAGATCAGAAAGATCAGAACGTGATTGAACTCGCATTGCCTGACTTATCCTCCTTTTGAGAACAGCTTAAGCAACTTCATTTTGTAATTATCTATGAAGAGTGAAAATGTCAGACGCGACCTTTAGGCACGATAGCAACGGAATGGCTTTGAAACTTACATATAAGAATGTTCAGAAAGTATAGTTTATCAACTGGATTTAACAGGGCTGTGGAGTCGGAATGTTTAGTATATTGTTGCAGAATGGAGTTGGAGCTGGAGTCGGTATATTGAAAATGTCTGGAGTCGGAGTCGAAATTTTAGTAAATTTTGGCAGAATTGAGTTGGAGCTGGAGTCGGTATATTGAAAATGACTGGATTCGGAGTCGGTTATAACTTATAACCGACTTTACAGCCCTGCTGATTATGAAAAAAATAATTTAATTAAGCAGTAGATTAATTTGTTCATTTAATTAATTAATTAAATATTAATTAATCAATTAATTAATTTTACAGTAGGTCACAGACTGCTTAAAATCCACTGTCAATAAATATTTTTATAGAAACGTAAAATAGGACCTATAAAGGACGTACAAATGACAGTTCAAATAGGGATAAATCCTTTTATTAGACACTGAAAAGCAATGATAAAAACTCTGGATATTTCGATCACATACACAGCGACCATCATCAGCAGATAAAGATTGAGTTTATCTGCTGATGAAAGTTGCTGTGTATGTGATCAAAATACCCAAAATTTTTATCATTGTTTTTCATTGTCTAATAAAAATTTTTAACCCTAATCGAACTGTTATTTGTACGTCATGGAAAAGCAGTAGGATCTGAGAAAATACCTAGATTTATAAAGGAAAATGAATATATGCGAATCACTTAAATAAAGATAATTTCTTAAACCCCATTGGCCTGACATCACATAAAGAAAGAAAAACGAGCAAAAATCGAGTTTTTATAGGCCAAATGAAAATACTGAAAAAACAAAGCGAATATTTCGAGAGGACAAACGCCTTTTATGGTTGTTAGGTAATTGGTTTTAATTCTTATATTTTTTGGCTTTTATTGAGTTTTATTCATGTTTTAAGTTTAGGGTTTTTCGGTTCTTTTCAAATTTACTCTCTGCGTTTGTTTGTTTGTTTTTTTTTTTTTTTTTTTTTTTTTTTTTTTTTTTTTTCTCTCTTCGGCACTTTTCTTGGATACATCGTTTCGTTTCGTTGTTCACGTGTTTGATTATATGACTGGGAAAGTGGTTCAAGGTTTATTTCAGGGATTACTAAATTATCGGCTTTTTTTTGAGAAAACCGAAATATGACTCATTTATTCTTAATTCACTTAAGAATAAATGTTTAAATGAATCTCTGTTTAAAGCTAGACCTAAATGTTGGTATTTATAAATTTCAACAGCTTCTCTGTAGTGCTGGACAATACCTTTGTCATGCGAAATAAGACTAGCTTGATTAAACAAAATAGTATGGTCTGGTTTTACAAAAATGTGCTCTGCAAGGGCAGAGTCAAAATTTTCTGTTTTTTTCCGCTTTTTAAGTGTATTATTAATTGAACTAGAGTGCTGAGTTAATCTATCCGTTAGTCGCTGATCAGTTCTTCCGATATACCAAAGACCACACGAACAAGGAATTCTGTAGACACCGGAGTTTTCGCCTATCGGGATAGAGTCTTTACCTTGATGAATTTGGGACCTGATAGTTTTTCTGGGCTTATAATAAGCGTAAATGTTGTTTTTTCTTATACGTTTTGAAATGTATTCTGAAAACACCTTAACATACGGGAGACCAAAATACACTGAACTTTCCCTTTGACTTGTGTTTTTTGTGTAACTATCTGATAATCTTTTAATGCGTTTTGCAATTACAGAATTTATTAATCTAATTGGATACCCATTCCCAAATAAAATATCTCTAAGGTGGTTGAGCTCTAAATCAAAGATACGTGTTGAACAAACTTTCAATGCTCTATCAACTAGAGAAGTGACAACTCCTCTTTTCACAGCAGGAGAATGATTAGAGGAATAACTTTCCCAGTCATATAAACAAACACGTGAACAACCCCTTAGGTCTCAAAGGGTGTCTGCGATAAATGCATTAATTAAAATCCGAAATCAAATGACATAGTTCTCCAGCTTATTTAATTGCTGGTTCGATTTGTTTTTTGAGTGAATGAATTGTTTCCTATCTTTGTCAGTTGTTCGCTAGTATCCGTCAATGGCAGTTCATATTTTTTTGGATTTTGTGCAAATCGCGGATATTGGCGAATAACTCGCTTTTATGGTTGTTAGGTATTTGGTTTTAATTCTTTTAATTTTTGGCTTTTATTGAGGATTATTAATATTTGAAGTTTTTTTTTTCATATTGAATTTCTGCGTTTGTTTTTTGTTGTTTTTTTTTTCTCTTCGGCACTTTCCTTGGATACATCGTTTCGTTTCGCGCTGAAGAAGAGAGGCGTTTGTCCTTTCGAAATATTCACTTTGTGTTTTCAGTATTTTCATTTGGCCTATAAAAACCCCATTTTTGCTCGTTTTTCTTTCTTTATATCACTTAAATAATTATTTAATTATATGTATCAACTAGGTAACCTATTATTTATTATTTAAATACATAGTCATTTGATTAACGTTTAACCATTATTAATTAATTCATTTTAGTTGAATAATTACATAATTAAAAATATAAATTATTAATAAAAAAACTTACGGAATAAATCCCGCCCTTGTGGGCAGGGTTGCCTAGCTCGCATATAGTCTTGTATTCCTTTGTATCATGAATAAAAAGCTTTCCATCAAAACCAGCACTCGCAAAATGCTCTCCACTAGGAGAGAAACGAACACACTGAACAAAACGGGAATGATCCTATAAATAAAAACCAAAAATTATAGATTTATAACATAGGGAAGAAAAGAAGAAATACGTGAACAACATAGGAGATTATGGGCGACTTCTTTCTTTACTGATACATGAAAAGCGCTCATAAGAAACTCAATCTCTGCGTAACAGTGGTAATTTTTGTAAATTAATCCCCCCCCCCCCCCCCCCCCCCAAAAAAAAAACAGAACAAATATGGAATTCAAGTCTTAAGGTAAAATTACAAATTATTAATATTACAAATTACTATATCTCTGAGACAACGATGACCCTAAAGACCGCGATAAGATAATCATAGTGATCTTGATCATGATTACTTCAGCAATGACGACAACGGCCCCGTTAAATCGCAGAATTTCTTGGTGTTATTTTTTCAAATTTTTCTTTTTAATGAAAATACCTCCAAAAAAGGTATTTCCGAAATGTAGGGGGAAGGGGGAAGATTTAGGGGACAAATGCCCCTCCCTGTAATAAACCATAGCCGCGTTAAATCGCAAAACTACTTGGTGTCATTTTTTTTTATCCAGGAATAGTCACTGTCCTTGGAACCTCGCCTGAAGCATGTGTTTGGATAATAGTTGTGACAAACGAATAGAATGAAGGTAAAAATTATGATTTTAACAAGCCATCTTGATTTTTCGTCTATAATTTAGCCGTGTTTTCAGGCTCAGCGGGTTCGAACACGGGTTGTTCTCGTCTAGTTTCAAGTTTCTAGTTTTTCGTCTAGTTTCAGCGGGTTCGAAGTTTCAACCCCGTGTTTTCCTCGACAACCCGCTTTGTGAAAACGCTTGATGCACTAGACGAGAACAACCCGTGTTCGCACCCACTGAGCCATGAACATCCCGTCTTCGAACACGGGTTGTTCTCGTCTAGTTTCAAGTTTTTCGTCTACTTTCAGCGGGTTCGAAGTTTCAACCTGTGTTTTCCTCAAGAGCGCGCTTTGTGAAAACGCTTGATGCAAGTAGAGAGGGGTCTTATACTCCGACGATTCCCACGTGGTTTATGGTTTTCTCAGTGAGAATGAAAAAACAGGATTTTTCTCACTTGAAAAACCATGAATTTTGTCACATTTATGGTTGTTTTCATGGATGGATATGTGTGTTGTTCGATTTATTTGATGTTTTTCTCGGATGTCAACATCAAATTATTGATGTTTTATGGTTTTGTCAGTGAGAATTTGAAAAACATGAATTTTCTCACATTTATGTCTGTTTTCATGGATGTTTAATGGTTTTTGTCAGTGAGAATTTGAAAAACAGGAACTTTGTCACATTTAAGGATGACAACAGCAATTAATGTCTGTTTTATGTTTTTGTCAGTGAGAATTTGAAAAACATGAACTTTCTCACTGAGAAAACCATAAACCACGTGGTGCTGTCACGAGTCAGGACACCTGTGCTGTCGACCTCAATTCACCTATCGTGAATCAATAATTCCCCTTAGAAACAACAAATTAATGTTCCCTTTCTTGACAGATCAATCAATCAATGACTTCATCTGTCAGAAATTAAAAATGTCCCCCTAGGAACATTTCTCCATGAATATATCCAAAATCATTAATGTCTTTGCCTCGGGAACAGTTCTACTAGTCGAATTCCAACTGATATTAATAACCAAATGACCGGGAAACACTTAGGCACGAACCATCTTAGCGAGGACTTGTGGTCGCGCGCGAAAGGGTTTCATATTAATTTGAAATGCGTTAGTACAGAGATGCCAATAACAAAGGAACACGCTGAATTTGCGTTTAGGGATTATTTGGGCGAAACCGTTTTAGACAGGTTATGGAACTATTTCGGCGAAACAGATAGAGACATTTTAAAAGAAGATTTTTGAAGAGATTTTAGAGGAGGTTTTGAGTGTGGTCGTTATAATACACAAGTTTCATTTGAACAGTGTTGTGAGGTCCTCTAACCCAACCCCAAAGGGTTCCGATCCTCCTACCCCAACCCCGAATGAAGCCCCCGGTCCTCAAAGCCCCCAAGCTCCCAAAGGGCCACCGGCGCCCCCAAAGGCCCACCCAGACCCCCAAAGGCCATCCCCCGGCCCCAAATGTCCTCCAGGCCCCCAACAGGCCCCCCGGACCCCCCAAGGCCCACCCAGTGCCCCAAAGGTCCACCACCCGTCCCCCAGGGCCCAACGAGCGCCCCAAGGACCAACCGTGTCCCAAATGCCCTCCACCCGCCCCCCAAAGCCCCCAAAGCCCTCCCAAGGTCCACACAGGTCCCCCGGGCTCCCAAAGGGCCACCGGTGCCCCAAAGGCCATCCACCGGTCCCCCGGCTCCCCCAAGACCCACCCAGACCCCCAAATGCCATCTCCGGACCCCAAAGCCCAACCCAGTAGTGCGTGGTTGTGGTTGAACTTGTTACTGATACATTGTGAACATAGTTCACAGTTCAGTTGAATTTCTTTCCTTGAAGAGCACTAGTCGGAATATTTCAATAGCGTCCGGTTGGGGTATAAAATGTCTATCATCCATTATATAGTTAATAAATTTTTAATTATTTATTTCCTTATTATTACTGCTATAGTTTGAATATTTCAGAAGTGTTTTGTTGTGGTTTACCTTGTCACAGTTACACTTTCTAGATTTTTCAAAGTTTATTTTGAATTTCTTTCGTTGAAATGCAAGAATTGGAATATTTCAGTAGTGTTTGGTCGTGGTTTACCTTGTCACAGTTACATTTTCTTGATTTTTCCAAGTTCATTTTGAATTTATTTTGTTGAAATGCAAGAGTTGGAATATTTCAGTAGCGTTCGGTTATGGTTTACCTTGTCACAGTTACATTTTCTTGATTTTTCAAAGCTTATTTTGAATTTCCTTTGTTGAAATGCAAGAGTTGGAATATTTCAGTATTGTTTGGTATTGGTTTAGCTTTTCACAGTTAGATTTTCATGATTTTTAAAATCTAATTTTGAATTACATTTTTTTAAATGATATTGTTGGACTATTTCAGTAGTGTTTGGTTGTGGTTTAACTTGTCACAGTTAAATTCTCTTGATTTTTCAAAGTTCATTTTTAATTTCTTTCGTTGAAATGCAATAGTTGTAATATTTCGATAGTGTTTGGTCGTGGTTTACCTTGTCAGAGTTAAATTTTCTTGATTTTACAATGTTCATTTGAATTTATTTTGTTGAAATGAAAGAGTTTGACTATTTAAGTAGAGTTAGGGTGTGGTTTACCTTGTCACATTTACCTTTTCTTTATTTTTCACAGTTCATTTTGAATTTCCTTTGTTGAAATGCAAGAGTTGGAATATTTCAGTAGTGTTTGGTTGTGGTTTACCTTGTCACAGTTACATTTTCTTGATTTTTCAAAGTTCATTTGAATTTCTATCATTGAAATGCAAGAGTTGGCATTTTAAACTTAAGCTCAGCAGATGCAAATACCATTTAAAATTTAAACTCGAAACAATCAGAAATTACTATTAAAGAATAGATGAAACCAAAACGAACAGCTATGACTGAGTTTATATTTTAGTTTCAAGAATCAAAAGTAGTTAATACTTCACTGGATTTGACTTATAAAGCTTGAAAAGTAAAGTGAGATTTATGAAAATTTACAAATGTAATTTTTATTTTATATTATAAATACGATAATGAGAAAAAGAGATAACAGAAAGCAGAAATAAGTTGAATAAGTTCTTAAACTTAAAGTTTCTGTAAACATACTTAAAATTAGTCACTAATAAAAATGTCCGTATATACTACTCATCATCTCTGGTGGTGGGGCATGTACCGAAAA
>NC_142801.1:68448733-68482818 GCF_049724085.1 Artemia sp. Qi Xiang Cuo | reverse complement strand
AAAATTAAGCTGGATAAGATTCTTATTCTGAATAAGATTCTACAGCTGGCTGCTGTAGAATCCAAGGATAGGGATGTCGTGGAAGTGCCTGTGGCGTCACTACTGGCTAGTTTCTCCAAAACGTGTTCTGCATTGATTGGAACATCCCTGTGTATGGATAATAAGGCCCATACATTAAGCCGCTCCTAACATGAGGCACTCCTGGAAGAAGATTTCAGTCTTCTCACAGTAGAAAAGAATGCTCGCACGTAGCGATAGTGAAGGGAATTGTTGCATAAATCTTAAAAAATTGATGTAGAGTGGGGAAAATGTTCTTATCACATTCGTTAAAGCTCACTATGAAATATTTTGGTAACATGTTTCCTGAATGTATTCACATTCTCCTCTACAAAGCTAAATCAGCTTACAAGCTTCCCTTATATCTGTCTGCATCAAGATACCAGAAATTAGTTAGCGTTTTCAATATATCCTTTGGTTTTACTTCGTCGAGGGAAACACAGTGCTGAGGAAGTAGGAATTGCAGTGACTCCAGCAACTTTCTGTGACTAAGGAATCCCTGATGCAGCCGCTGCAGAAAGTAGTCCATATATGGGATAAAGACGGAAAGTCGGTAAAACGTTTTAGAATCTTCTGACGTAGTTGCTTCATTATTCCTATACGTTGATAATATAAGTTGATAATCACCTATACCCTAAAGTGCTAAACGTTCGAAACGTTGTTGTACCCTAAAGTGCTTTTATTAAAGTTTTTATGAAAAATCCTGTTCATATATCTCTGACCATTAAACAAGATAATTTTTTGATTTTTTATTTCTTAATAGAGCTCTAATAAAAATCTGAGAATAAATTAATATGTTAAAAAATATTTTACTGCAAATATAGAAGCAAAAAATTCTTATAAGTGTCATCAGTAACGAGATTTGGCATAAATTGATAAACGGGAGTTCCTCCAGAATGATCATGAATTCTTCTATCCCAAATCTCTTTTATGCAAATCCTCTCTGTCATTTCTAACGAAATGTGTATGTGTGTGTGTGTGTGTGTGTGTGTGTGTGTGTGTGTGTGTGTGTGTGTGTGTGTGTGTGTGTGTGTGTGTGTGTGTGTGTGTGTGTGTGTGTGTGTGTGTGTGTGTGTGTGTGTGTGTGTGTGTGTGTGTGTGTGTGTGTGTGTGTGTGTGTGTGTGTGTGTGTGTGTGTGTGTGTGTGTGTGTGTGTGTGTGTGTGTGTGTGTGTGTGTGTGTGTGTGTGTGTGTGTGTGTGTGTGTGTGTGTGTGTGTGTGTGTGTGTGTGTGTGTGTGTGTGTGTGTGTGTGTGTGTGTGTGTGTGTGTGTGTGTGTGTGTGTGTGTGTGTGTGTGTGTGTGTGTGTGTGTGTGTGTGTGTGTGTGTGTGTGTGTGTGTGTGTGTGTGTGTGTGTGTGTGTGTGTGTGTGTGTGTGTGTGTGTGTGTGTGTGTGTGTGTGTGTGTGTGTGTGTGTGTGTGTGTGTGTGTGTGTGTGTGTGTGTGTGTGTGTGTGTGTGTGTGTTTGTTTGTGTGTGTGTGTGTGTGTATATGTGTGTGTTTGTGTGTCTGTGTGCGTCTATGTCTATCAACGGATAATTTGTTACCAGCAGTAGTAGCAAGAAGTTGACCCTCATCGTCAACTATTAGTTTCAGGCTTGCATTCCCATTGAACACTATCATCTCTGGAGATCTCACTCTCGAATATCCACCTTTTTGATAATGGAAATTCTTGGACACTCCAAAGGAAATTAATTCCTCACTGTCATGACAACGCACGCATATATTTCCAATAAGATCCCCATTAATGCTTGTTTCATAACCCAAATATGTCTCTTTGCCAGCATTCAACGCTACGATAACTTTATCAAGAATGAACACTTTTTTGATGTTTTTCTGAAAGGAAAAACCTTGGTCAATATACATATATCATTTTCATGAAGTTATAAAAAAGGAGTTAAAGGAATTCGGACTTTTACGGAAAGAATGAAACGCCAAGTTCTAAGCAGATTGGGAATTTCTAACCTGAGTTGGAATTAGTCAATTTAGTTTTAAGATAAGTAGTCATTTGCGAAAGCAGTAGTTTTGATGTTTTCATTTTAGTTTTATTTTAGGTTTCCTTAAATGGAGCTAATACGACCCCAGGGTTAATTGGTATAATTTCATAAGAACGCTTTAAGAACCTTAGGCTTCAGTTTTCAGAAAAATGTATCTTCATATCTCAAATGGTATCCTAGAGCTAAAATTTATATCCCAAGTAACTTAAACCAGGAAACTAGTTATCCCAGAGTTCAAAATAAACCAGTTAAGCACTTTTGAATCAGTTATACACTTCTGAATCAGTTAAAAACGTTTAGGCTTGTATCATTTTCCTCATAGTACCCTTGTAATTTTGCTTAGAATTTACTCGACTTTTTTAATTCTATTAGAGCGTTTTAAGAACTTTAGGTTTCAGTTTTCAGAAAAATGTATTTTCGTATCTCAATCAGTATCCTAAAGCTAAAATACATATCCCAAATAACTTAGATCAGGAAACTAGTTATCTCAGAGTTCAAAAATAAGCTATTAATTACTTTCGAATCATGTATACACTTCTGAACCAGTTAAACATGTTTGTAATATGGGATGTATCAATTCACTGAAAGTATTGCCGTAACATTGCTTAAAATTTATTCGGCTTTACTAATTTAATTAGAACGTTTGATATCAGCCTGATATCAAACGTTTGATATCAGCCTGATATCAAGATAAGTTGATATCAGCCTGATGCAGATAAGCCGCTGCAGCTACTTGATAAGTTCAAAGTCTTTAAATTGGTGACTGAGCATCAAAATTAATATAAAAGCACTTTGGCACACAACAGCCTCAGCTACTTAGTAAATTCCATGTCTTTTAATTGGTGACTGAGTATCAAAAACTAATAAAAAGCACTCTTACATAGAACAAACTCAGTCTTTTAATTGGTAACTGAGTAACAAAAATTAATGAAAAAGCACTTTTGCAAAGAACAAACTCAGCTACTTTGTGCATTCGAAATCTTTTAATTGGGGAATGAATAGTCCCTATTTGGTACAGTTGACGTGAGTCTGGATGAGATGAGGGCAATGGTCAGAGATGCTTGAGCAGGATTTTTCATGAAAACCTGAATAAAAGCAATTAAGGGTACAAAAAACTCAGCTACTTGGTAAATTCCAAGTCTTTTAATTGGGGACTGATGATCAAAAATTAAAAAAAAACAACACTTTTGCGTACAACAAACTCAGCTACTTGATAAATTCCAATTCTTTGACTAAGTATCAATAACTAATAAAAAGCACTCTTCCATAGAACAAACTAAGTGTTATAATTGGTAACTGAGTAACAAAAATTGATGAAAAAATACTTTAGCTATGAACAAACTCTGCTACTTAGTAAATTCCAAGTCTTTTAATTGGTGACTGAGTATCAACACTAAGAAAAACCACTCTTGCAAAGAACAAACTCAGTTTTTTAATTGGTTACTGAGTAAGAAAAATAATTGAAAAAGTACTTTTGCATTGGGGACTGAATAGTCCCTATTTTGAATAGTTGACGTGAATATGGATGAGCATTTTTCATAAAAACTTGAATAGAAGCACTTTAGAGTACAACAAACTCAGATACTTGGTAAATTCCAAGTCTTTTAATTGGGGACTGATTATGAAAAATTAATAAAAAACAACACTTTTGCATACAACAAACTCATCTACTAGGTAAATTCTAAGTCTTATAATTGGTGACTAAGTATCAAAAACTAATAAATAGCACTCTTGCAGAGAACAAACTCAGTCTTTTAACTGGTAACTGAGTATCAAAAATTAAGGAAAAAATTCTTTTGCAAAGAACAAACTCAGCTACTTCGTAAATTCCGAGTTTTTTAATTGGGGACTGACAAGTCTCCAATTAGGATAGATGACGTGAATCTGGAAGAGATGAGGATGAAAATTCTGAATAAAATAAATTCAATTACAGTTGAGAGTAACTCAGTTTCAGATAGGTTAAGTAAGAAACTAGCAGAAGAAAGGGCAGGCACCCTTACCAACCATTGAAAGGTACAATCACAACCATGGTCTTGGCAAAGGAGGTATGGCATACTAGAAAGAGATAAAGACGAGCGAAACAAAAGATCAAGAAAATCAGGGTCGCCCCTATTAGAATTTTTCATGTTTCTTGAGAAATGACAGAGAGGATTCCTCTAAAAGAAGTTTGGGATACAAGAATTCCTCATCATTCTCAAAGAACTACCATTTATTAATTTCTGCCAAATATCGCAACTGATTACACTTATAAGAATGTTTTGCTTTTATATTTGTAATGAATATTTTATGTCATATTAATTTAGCCTTAGACTTCCATTAGAGCTGGATTAAGGAATAAAAATTAGAAACATTATTTTAATGGTCAGAGATGTATGAAGAGGATTTCTTATAAGAAATTTAACAACATTACTTTAGAGTAAAACAAACTCAGCTACTTGGTGTTGGGGTTCCACCCCTGTTTCTTTTCCTTTCAGATAAATGACCTGTTTTCCTTTTCTTAATTACATTTGCTTACAGTATAATTTCAAAAGACAGATTAAATTCCCGTGACTAATTGATAGTGGTTTTGCAATAGGTAAGCTTTGAACCAAGTTTTATTTTTTACTTCCTGGTTTGGGAGTCATTGAAAGATAAATCTAAGAGTTAGAATTGGGTTTGAATGGGGATGTAGCTGATTGGCTGGGCAGAGCGGAGGTCCACCCATATGAACAGTGGTTTGTAAAATATTATTTTGTGCTAGTCTGCGTTTTGACCCCGTTTGGGGAAGGATATTTCTGTTGTTATATGTGACCTTTTTGGAAGAATACAAGTGAGGTATTTTCTACAAACTGTGTACTATTTTCCGTAACCCAGGCAGGGTAGGAATAGATCTACGAGGTACCGTCATTATTATATTGACAGGGAGGTTTGTTACCTCCAAGGAGAGAGTTAAGAGATTTTCTAGTCGTAACCCAAGGCGGGTACATTTGGCTTTAGAAAGTGGATATTTGACCACTCGATCGCGTTACCATACCCTGGGACAGGGTATGCTGTAAATAGGGTAGTACCAAACCCGATATTTGCAGAAACGGTGTGGTAGACACGGGCATAGCATTATAATTTGGGGCCGGGGCTTTCCCCTCCAATAAGTAGTGACACCCGTATATTACCACGCCAGTGGCGTTGTGGCCTACCAGTATAACACTGGTGGCAAAACACCACGAACAGTTATGCCAGCGGTAGCTAGCACTACAAACATTGGTGCAAACAAAAGAACAGGAATTATTAACAGTGTTGATAATAAAAGAATTTCGCGTTTTCGAAGAGACTAGTCGAGTTAGCCTACATAGTAATAGTAGCCTATTGTGGTTACATATAAAGAGAAAAGAAAGAAATACTGAATCAAATAATACAATTATGAAGATCTATTATGGGCTATGTTTGTTTGTTATGTTGTTGTTGAGATCATAATTGAAAAATTTACGAATCAATATATCGCTCAACTAATTAGTATTCAAAAATATAAGGCTAAAATTGCTGCGTGTCAAAACAATTTTTTGCGAGAGACCGGAAGTTAAATGGATAAAAGAATTTTCATTTAGACTGAAGAGGTAATTTCAGTTAAGGATCTTCTGAAATTATGTCGGACAGAGATGAAATTAACTCAATACCGAGAAGGGCGAGTGAGGCCCATAGAAAAAGTAGGAAAACAGAAAGAAAGGCTAATATGGAGGCCTTTGAGAGAGAGCACCGAGAATATGAGGAGAAAATGCAGGCTGAGAAAGATGAAATTAGAAAGAATAGAAAACAGGATGAAAAGGCTAGAGTAGCCTATAGAGAAAGAGAAAAGAGACATGAAAGAAAAGAAACTTAGAAGGGGAGAAGAAAAGGCCCAGTTGGAGGCTTTTGAGAGGGATCAACCAAAAAATTTCTGGCTTCCGGAGGTATGGAGACCAACTAACCTTAAAAAGGCTAGCTATAGATTAAATAGTCCTTCTAAGATATTTAGCAACCAAGAGTTTCTAAAAAGAATCTTGTCTAAAGACATTAATCATAGCAATACGGAGCTTTGGTTAAAAGTAGCAAAATTCAACGGAACTAGCAAGGCAGAAGATATTGCTCTCAAAATCCCTACGGAGGCCGATAAAAAGAGCTTAGAAATATATAAAGAAATTGTTAAGGAAAACGAAAGAAAGCGACTATACAACTTCGCTGTTTTGTACAAGGCGTACAAAACAGCACTTAGAGAAAATTTTCAACCCTACGAAGAGTTAAATAAGAGGGTTGACAAATTTCAGATGGAAATTATTGGTTGGGTTCTTCTAATAATTAAGACAAATTCTAGACCACAAAAAGTATATACCTCTACTTGACATAAAAGAAGAGAAAATAGAGGAAATTACGTAGAAGAGAAAATAGAGGAGGACAGACAAGAACGCATAGAGGCTGAAAGAAAATCCAGAGAGCAAAAAGAGGAGGAAGTTAGGAAACAAAGAGAGAAAGATAAAAGAGAAAAAGAGGAAGAAAGACAGGCCCGTAGGGAGGCCGATAAAAAAAAGTAACAGGATATTGCAAAAACAATTGACAGACTAATGAAAACTCGTTGGGGAAATTCGCAAAGTGACGTTTTATCACAAGTTACTTATAGGCTGTCAGATAGCCATAATAATTTGTCTAAGAATCAATCGCGAGAAAAAGAAAATTACCAGACATTAAACACTTTTACGGGAAAACATCATACGTTGTTGACTAGGGGGGAAGGTGAACCGGCCTATAAAACAAATTGGGAGGCTGAGGCGCCCTATCGGAAAAAAGAAATTCTTGATAGTCAAAATGATGATAATCTGGTAAAAATTGATTTCTCGGAGCCTTTTTCAAAAAATTGCCATAATAAAGAAAAGAAAGTAACCTATAAAAGATCGAATTGGGCTATAGCACATAATCAAGGAAATATTGAAGAGTTTGTGAAATCACATTAAATAGAAGGAAAATTAAACGGAAAATTGACCGAAATCGTAATTGACTCAGAGAGTGAGCAAACTTTTGTGCGAATGGACCTAATTAAAAAGACGAAAATAGACCATAAAAACAATATTACAACATTATGTTATTATGGAGATAAGCACCAATGCCCGTCTGCTTGGGTAAGAATAGAAATTGCAAAGAAGGACGGTAAGGTCCAGAGAAAAACGATAAAAGTAGGGTTAGTACCTATGCTAGCAGTGGATGTTAAACGAGGAGGAGACTTTGGAGATATCTTTGCAGAAAATAGAAAACTAGAGAACACTTTTAATGAATATGAGACGCTAACAAGTACAGGTCAGAATGAAACGCTGATTGTACCAGAGAATAAGGAGACGAAATTAATTGTACGCGCGTTTCCTCGGAAAGTTCGAGAAAGTTTAGTAGAATATGAAAAACCAAATGTCGGAATGCAGTTCCAATTTGATGACGAACTATTTATTTCGGAGGTAAGAATAAAGAAGACAAAAAGAGAGACAAGAATGATTAAACGGACCTACAAAGAAGTTATGCAGTCAAAGATGGTGGACACTGGAGTCCAAATCAGATTTAACGATGATTTAGTATTTTGCGAGATTGACAAAATTGAGAAAAGTAGAGATGAAAAGAGGAGTGTAAAAAAGAGACATTTGGAGATTCAGCCTGCATTGGCGAAAAATAAAAAACGTTGGATGGGCTGTGCCTTGAAAACATAGATAATAAGGGGGAAAAGAGGTCAAAGACCCATGGGGAATAAAAGAAGATGGTTACAAAAGAGAGATGAATGACCAACAACGGGTTAGGGGAAAGTTGGGAAACATGGAATGTCAAGTCGGATTGGAAAGATTTGGGAAGGAGTCTGATGCTTATGTGATCAACTCAAAAGAAGTTTTGTTCTTTTTTGAGGGAGAGGAATCCCTTAGAGAAGATCCCCTGTGGGAAGACGTGAAAGATAGCCCTTTTCCTCAATGCACAACTGGCGGACAAGTTGTGATCCCTTTACTGAAGCCTTGTCTTTCCAGTCTTCAATTTCATTTTCATCCCTCATCGCCGAGCATTATTCATTCGATTATTTTACGGGAGGGAACCCAGAAAAAAGGCGATTCGTGGTTCGCTCAAAATTTTACTACATTCCCAGTACCCTTATCGTTTTCACAGGCCTTTGCATTTTTGGCCTTAAAATTGTTTGAAATTATGCCAAGGGGCAATTTACTTTTTGATTGAGATGTGGGGTTATTTCCACAGATGGAAATTAAGAGGCTAGTGCAGCCATTTTTTCACGATGGCTGGTATCATCGAAAGTGCAAGAAACTGATTCTCTGCTCCTCTCAAATGTAAATTCGGGAGAGCGAGAATTTTTTTTGTTTTTGATTATGCTACGCACAATGATTGTCTACGAATCTTGAAGATTTCAACTTTCAAACATTAATGCGGATGCTATACGATTTAGACCATGGTTGTCCTACAGTAGAGACATGTCGAGGAGGACCGTTCCAGTGCCAAGCGTTGGAAGTGGTAACACAGACACTGGTGGAAGAGAGAAGGCAAATGGATTTTGTGAAGTTGAAACTAAGTGTTTATGTTTGTAAGGGTGGATCAAGGTAGCGCGTGGGCGGTCATTTATCTTACGGGGGGAGGTGTTGGGGTTCCACCCCTGTTTATTTTCCTTTCAGATAAATGACCTGTTTTCCTTTTCTTAATTACATTTGCTTATAGTATAATTTCAGAAGACATGTTAAATTCCCATTACTAAGCGATAGTGGTTTTGCAATAGGTAAGCTTTGAACCAAGTTTTATTTTTTACTTCCTGGTTTGGGAGTCATTGAAAGATAAATCTAAGAGTTAGAATTTGGTTTGAATAGGGATGTAGCTGATTGGCTGGGCCAAGCGGAGGTCCACCCATATGAACAGTCGTGTGTAAAATATTATTTTGTGCTAGTCTGCGTTTTGACCCCGTTTGGGGAAGGATATTTCTGTTGTTATATGTGACTCTTTTGGAAGAATACAAGTAAGGTATTTTCTACAAACACCGTACTATTTTCCGTAACCCAAGCAGGGTAGGAATAGATCTACGAGGTACTGTCATTATTATATTGACAGGGAGGTTTGTTACCTCCAAGGAGAGAGTTAAGAGATTTTCTAGCCGTAACCCAAGGCGGGTACATTTGGCTTTAGAAAGTGGCTATTTGACCACTCGATCACGTTATCATACCCTCGGACAAGGTATAATGTGAATAGGGTATTACCAAACCCAATATTTGCAGAACCGGTGTGGTAGACACGGGCATAGCATTATAATTTGGGGCCAGGGCTTTCCCCTCCAATAAGTGGTGACACCCGTATATTACCACGCCAGTGGCGTTGGGGTCTACCAGTATAACACTGGTGGTAAAACACCATGAACAGTGGTGCCAGCGGTAGCTAACACTACGAACACTTGGTAAATTCCAAATCATTTAATTGTTGACTGAGTATCAAGAATTAATTAAAAGCACTTTTGCATAGAACAAACTAAGCTACTTTGTAAATTTAAGGTCTTTTAATTGGTAATTAAGTATCGAAAATAAATAAAAAAAAAACTTTTTCATAGAACAAACACAGCTACTTGGTAAATTCAAAGTCTTGTAATTGGGGAATGATTACCCAAAATTGATAGATAAAGCACATTTGCATAGAGCAAACTCAGCTACCTTGTCAATTTCAAGTCTTCCAATTGGTGACTGAGTATCAAAAATTAATAAAAAAGCGCTTTTGCATATAACAAACTCAGCTACTTGGTTATTTCCAAATCATTTAATTGGGGACTGAGTATCAAGAATTTATAAAAATTGCATAGAACATTCTCTGCTACTTAATAAATTCCGTAAAGACTTTGGTAAAGTCTTTTAAGGAACTGACTACCAAAAATCAATACAAAAATACACTTTTGCATACAACAAACTCAGCTACTTGGTAAATTCCAAGTCTTCCAATTGGTGACTGAGTATAAAAAAAATTATTAAAAAAGCACTTTTGTCTGAAACAAACTCAGCTACTCGGTAAATTCCAAGTCTTTTAATTGGTGAATGAAATTAAAAAATTAATAAAACATTTTGTACTATACAAAACTGCTTTTTCATTAATTTTTGTTACTCAGTTACTAATTTACCAATTTACATGAAATTTACAAAGTAGCTGAGTTTGTTCTATGCAAAGTTGCTTTTCAATTAATTCTTGATACTCAGTCACGAATTAAATGATTTTGAACTTACCAAGTAGCTGAGTTTTTTCTATGCAAAAGTGTGTTTTTATTAACTTTTAGTACTCAGTCACTAATTAAATACTTGGAATTTACCAAGTAGCTGAATTTTTTATACTCTACAGTGCTTTTATTATTTTTTTTTATGAAAAATCCTGTTTATACATCTCTGACCATTAACAAAAGATTGTTTTATTTTCTTATTCCTTAATCCAGCTCTAATGAAAATCTAAAACTAAATTAATATGTTAAACAACATTTATTAGACTCATTAGAACTGGTAAAATCATGATAACGGCCTTTACATATGATACAATCGCAATAAAAATTTATTTCTATTTAAATATTTTCATCCATCATAGCTTAATTTGAAACTAGGAGTGTGATTGATTCTGGTGACAGGTCTAAAACTAAGGACTTAAACTCATCTTCAGGACAGTGATGAGCTCCTTCAAATTTGTTCAAAAATTTGGAGTTCTGGGGTCGCATTTTTCGATCAAAATTTTATCTGTAGGAACATTAACCTTTACATAAAGCGTTTCAACTCCAAAAAAAATCGAAAATTCCTCTGACTTTGTCCTTAACAGAACTCAATTCCTTACCATTTTAATTCATTGCCATTATAAGGTATAATCAATCGGTTATAAAATCCCAGTCGATTCAAATATCATAATGTAGTACTGCATGAGCTTTTATCATAGTCAAACATTTTATAGTTCGCTTTCCAGTGATAACAGCCAATTTCTATATGCTCTTCAGTCAATATCAAAAGTACACATTCTTCCGCAAACGGAAGATTTCAAGCCAATAAATTTAGTGTCATATTCCAATCATGTGTTTATGCTTTCAATTTACAAAACATGCTTATTGAAAACATACAATAAACTAGGAACTGTCAATGACCAGCCATAAAGTACCACTGTGACAGCCGCATAGGAAACATTCATGTATGTGTATGTTTGTGCGTGCGTGTGTGTGTGTATTTGTCTGTTTGTGTTTTGCAGTGTATCTGTCTGTTTGTCTTTATATGGACTTTGGGGAAAATCCTGCTCATCTCTTTCAGACTATGTTAAAATGCTGTTAACCTTTCTCAGACTCTATTTTTTATTATTTCAAAACATTTTAAATAAAAAAATGAATGATAACATACTTATCTCATTATTTTCACGTATTGTGCAAATTGTTGTCTTTAATATATTTTAAAGTCGTATCATGAATTATCTTCTAGTTTGTGTATATCAGTTGTCATACGGTATACTAGTTCAAGGTTGTCCCTGACATTATTGTAAAATTCACAGTATCAAAGAGGAAAAGCCAAATTCCTGTCCGTAAGAATGTATATCATATTCTATCCAAAATGTCGAGGTAGCCTCTTCTTGGTTGGGGTTACCCTGATGTATAAATTAATTAACGATTTTCATTAATTTATTATTAACGATTTCCTTAGTAATTGTCCAAGGTGTTGTCACTTTAAGAGATTAAACATATTCTAAGTTCAAAAACGAATCTAAGGCGATGGTTTGCATTTCATTGAATTGTATTTATTTCCCTGGTAGTATTAGTGATCTCCTTCCTCTTTTTTCTGAATGTTATTAAATATCTCGCAAGTATCGTACGCAACGATTCATATGGATTCACCTCCAAGCTCATCAAACATTTCATCATTGCTTTTCTTGCGTTCAATGAGTGTCTCTTTTGGTTAACTACCGAAAATAGTAGTAAGGCTTGCAGATGCTTTGCTATTCATTGGGGTGTGTTTATATTCCTTAGTGATATTATCGGCCTAGGCTAATTTTATTTTATTTACAATTTTATAGTCTGTTACGGCTTTATTTTTACATAGATTACAATTTCGGCATTTACAGTAAGACATGTTTTTTGCAATCTCTTATTTTTAGGATGTATTTTGTATGAGCCGTTTTTGATTGTTTAGGATGTATTTTCGTTTTGCAAGAATTATTTTTTGCTTTGTAAGAGATATTTTGTATTTTGAAGAAGAATTTGTGATCTTTTGGGATGTATTTTTGTTTCGTAAGAAGCTTTTTTATTTGGCAATAAGGATTCGTGATTTTGTAGGTTATAATTTTGTTTAGTAAGAATTATGTTTTGCTTTGCAAGAATTATTTTTTGTTTCATAAGAAGAATCACTGATTTCTTAGGATGTTTTTTGGTTTTTTAAGAATTTTTATTCTAAGAAGTATTTTTTGTTTTTAAGAAGAATCTTTGATTACTTATGATGTATTTTTAATGTTTAAGAATTATTTTTTGCTTTGTAAGAAGTATTTTTTGTTTTCTATCACGTATTTTGTATTTTTCTAGAACAATCCCTGATTTATTAGGAAGTATTTTGTAAGAACAGTTTGTGATTGTTTAGGATGTATTTTGGTTTTGAAGAAATTATATTTGCTTCGCAAGAAAATTTATGTTTTTTGTTTTCTTAAGAATTAATTTTTGTTTGGAAAAAAGTATTTTGTATTTTGTAAAAAGAATCTATGATCCTTTGGGATGTATTTTTGTTTTGCAAGAAGTATTTTGTATGATATAAGAATAATTTGTGATTCCATAGGATGTATGTTTCTTTAGTAAGAATTATTTTTGGCTTTTTAAGAAGTATTTTATATTTTGAAACAAATATTTTTTATTTAGTAAGAACAATCTCTGATCTCTTAGGATGTATTTTCGTTTAGTAAGAATTTTTTTTTAGTAGTATTTTCTAAGAAAAACCTGTGATTTTTTAGGATGTGTTTTTGTTTTGTAAGAATTATTTTTGTTTGGTAAGAAGCGTTTTTTTATTTTTTTATAAGAATAATTTATGATCTCTTAGGATGTACTTTTGTTTTATAAGAATTATTTAGGATTGATTTTTGTTTCTTCAGATTTATTTTGTGTTTTATAAGAAATATTTTTTTTCTTTAACAAGAATTTGTGATTTCTTAGGATTTATTTTCTGTTCTGTAAGAATAATTTTTTGTTTGTTAAGAAGAGTTTTGTATTTTGTAAGAAGAATATGCGATCTTTGAGGATGTATTTTTGTTTTTAGGATTTTTTTTTTATGAATTATTTTTTGGTAATTAGTAATTTGTAATTTGTATGAATAATTTGTGATCTTTTAGGATGTTTTCCTTGTTTTGTAATAATTATTTTTTTTGTAAGAAGTATTTTGTGTTTTGTAACAAGTATTTTGTATTTTGTAGGAACAGTTTGTGATTGTTTAGGATGTGTTTTTTTGGTAAGGATTATATTTCCTTTGTGAGAAGTTATTTTTGTTTTGTAAGAAGTATTTTGTATTTCTTAAGAACAATCTCTGATTTTTTGATGTATTTTTGTTTTGTAAGAATTATTTAGGACCTATTTTTGTTTTATAAGATATGTTTTGTTTTGTAATAATAATTTGGGATCTCTTAGAATGTATTTTCTGTTTTGCAACAATAATTTTTTGTTTTATAAGACGTATTTTGTATTTTGTAAGAAGACTTTGTGATCTTTTAGGATGTATTTTTGTTCTGTAAAAAGTATTTTTTTTTTTGTAATAAGTATTTTGTAATAAGAATTTCTGATTCCTTTGGATGTGCACCGGAGGGTGGCACAAGGCTGGTATATTGTGCCACGGTGGCCTCAATTAGCAAGAGCCATCAGAAAAAACATTATTGAGGGTTTTTCATTAAGTTTCAATAATCGATTCTAGTATAAACGGATATTTTTGCAGGAAAATGGCTGAAAATGCTTTAGTTGCGATAAAGCACGCCAGAGGGTGCTACATGCTAGCCATTTAGTGCTGCAGGATGGAAATTGCCATGAAACATCGCAATCTAAAAAAGAAATGGCAAGTTTCTGCTGTTCAAATAAAAAATAGTCGTCATTTTCGGTTTATAAAGTTATTTTTGTGGGAAAAAAGGTTGAAAAACCCTTAGACATGATAATGTACTCCATGGGACAAATAGGTTTTTTTGTAGAATCTATTTCCAGAATAATAATAATATAATGACTTGTTGGTTCAGATGTCCAAGGCAAAGTTCCATTGAAGGGAAGCCCCTTTTGAATCCTAATTCAGACAAAATTCATTAGAATATAATGGTTTTCCCCGAGAAAAACGTATTGAAAGAGAATGAAATCCCGAAGAAAAATGAAAACGCTTGAAAGAAGAAGAAAACTGCCTTGAAACAAAAATAAATCCTGAACAAAAAAATCTCTTAAAGATTTATGTAACATCCATGCGTGTACGGTCATTACGTAATACCCCACGTGTGCGCTGCCACTACGTGACATCTCACGTGTGCGCTTCCATTACGTAACACCCATGTGTAAGATTGCGTCACATCCCACATGTGCGCCGTCATTACGTAACACACAAGTATCCACTGTAATTACGTAACACCCATGTGTGCGATGTCACTACGTAACACCCACGTATGCTCCTCTTCAATTACAAGCAGGGGTTCCTCAAGGGTCCCAGAACTCTAGCATGTCATTCGAGATTGCGCCATTCCCAATAAATCAATAAAGTAGCGGGAGATTGCGTCCCCCTTAACCTTAATTACGCAATTACCCCCTGCTTCGCTTAGAAAACATTCCCTATGATGTAGTAAACATCTGCTGGCTGCTGTAGAATCCAAGGATAGGGATGTCGTGGAAGTGCCTGTGGCGTCACTACTGGCTAGTTTCTCCAAAACGTGTTCTGCATTGATTGGAACATCCCTGTGTATGGATAATAAGGCCCATACATTAAGCCGCTCCTAACATGAGGCACTCCTGGAAGAAGATTTCAGTCTTCTCACAGTAGAAAAGAATGCTCGCACGTAGCGATAGTGAAGGGAATTGTTGCATAAATCTTAAAAAATTGATGTAGAGTGGGGAAAATGTTCTTATCACATTCGTTAAAGCTCACTATGAAATATTTTGGTAACATGTTTCCCGAATGTATTCACATTCTCCTCTACAAAGCTAAATCAGCTTACAAGCTTCCCTTATATCTGTCTGCATCAAGATACCAGAAATTAGTTAGCGTTTTCAATATATCCTTTGGTTTTACTTCGTCGAGGGAAACACAGTGCTGAGGAAGTAGGAATTGCAGTGACTCCAGCAACTTTCTGTGACTAAGGAATCCCTGATGCAGCCGCTGCAGAAAGTAGTCCATATATGGGATAAAGACGGAAAGTCGGTAAAACGTTTTAGAATCTTCTGACGTAGTTGCTTCATTATTCCTATACGTTTGTTTTGGAGTTCATCTGGACACTCTAATGCTGATTTCGTAACCTTGACACAGTCCAGTCTCTTCAGTAAAAACTGGATGAAACACAGCTTCACTCCTCTCTCTAATGTCTCTAACTTTGCTCTTAAGATCGTCAGTTTGAGAAAGTATACGAGATTTATAGTTTCTGATTGCCAACAGCTGATGAAACAACGTTTACATTTGGCTAATTTTGAACTAGGAAAAAAATTTGGAATAATAAAAGGTAATAATTAATGACGGGGAAGCTCTAAGTAAAAACAGAGAAACGTATCATAGTTCAAGCTGTCACATACAGAAAGGGAAGATAGTCAGAAACAGAATTTTTGCAGGAGGAACGCAGGAGGACATTAATACAGGATAAAACAAGTAATCTCTGGATAGCTACAAATGTAAAAAGACACGATTGGTAATTCAAGCTGCCATATACAAATGGGAACCTTTTCAGACATAGCATTTTGCAGGAGAAACACAGGAACGCAGGAAGACATGAATACAAGACAAAACGGTTAATGGTAGGATAGCTATAAATAAAATAAAAAAACAATTAGTAATTAAAACTGCCAAATGCATAGAAATAGCATTTCCAGATATAACATTTTGTAGGAGCAACAAAAACAGGATTTCATCGGATCAGCCACGTGCGTAAAATGTTATATTTCTTTTCACAGAAGAAACATAGCAGAAAAATTCTTTTTATTTGTATTTTTAATAACAAGTGGTCAGAAATTCGGAAAAATTTAGGAGAGTAGGAGGGCAGGCTCCAACGCCTCCGCCTGCGTATGTTCCTGCTTTGAATTAATCTAACTCAAAAACTCAAAACCAGATAAAATATGTCAAAAATTTGTTAATGACCTTTGTTATCTGTTGGATATCAGTGACGACTAATACTTAGCCGGGCACGACTGCAGATTTTTTCTTTTTTTTCGAGGGGGGGGGTGTTTTGGGGGATGACTTAGGAGACAGTATGGCCTAAAAAAGATTTGTAGTATGGAAGGTTAACCTTGATGAGAGATTACACAAGTCTAGTTTGTTCCCTTTATTGTCCTTTTCTCAGAATCTATAATTATTAATTGTTATTAATCATTATAATTATTAATTTATTACTAATTATTATAATTATTAGTTAATTATTAAAATATGAATAGTTTTTTTTTAAGAAGTATTTTCTAAGAAAAATCTGTGATTTTTTAGGATGTGTTTTTGTTTTGTAAGAATTATTTTTTGGTTTGTAAGAAGCGTTTTTTTATTTTTTTATAAGAATAATTTATGATCTCAAACGATTATGATTATCGGCCTAGGCTAATTTTATTTTATTTACAATTTTATAGTCTGTTACGGCTTTATTTTTACATAGATTACAGTTTAGGCATTTACAGTAAGACATGTTTTTTGCAATCTCTTATTTTTAGGATGTATTTTGTATGAGCCGTTTTTGATTGTTTAGGATGTATTTTAGTTTTGCAAGAATTATTTTTTGCTTTGTAAGATATATTTTGTATTTTGAAGAAGAATTTGTGATCTTTTGGGATGTATTTTTGTTTCGTAAGAAGCTTTTTTATTTGGCAATAAGGATTCGTGATTTTGTAGGTTATAATTTTGTTTAGTAAGAATTATTTTTTGCTTTGCAAGAATCATTTTTTGTTTCATAAGAAGAATCGCTGATTTCTTAGGATGTTTTTTGGTTTGTTAAGAATTTTTTTCTAAGAAGTATTTTTTTTTTTTAAGAAGAATCTTTGATTTCTTATGATGTATTTTTAATGTTTAAGAATTATTTTTTGCTTTGTAAGAAGTATTTTTTGTTTTGTATCACGTATTTTGTATTTTTCTAGAAAAATGTCTGATTTATTAGGAAGTATTTTGTAAGAACAGTTTGTGATTGTTTAGGATGTATTTCGTTTTTGAAGAAATTATTATTGCTTCGCAAGAAAATTTATGTTTTTTGTTTTTTCAAGAATTAGTTTTGTTTGGAAAAAAGTATTTTGTATTTTGTAAAAAGAATTTGTGTTCTTTTGGGATGTATTTTTGTTTTGTAAGAAGTATTTTGTATGATATAAGAATAATTTGTGATTCCATAGGATGTATGTTTCTTTAGTAAGAATTATTTTTGGCTTTTTAAGAAGTATTTTATATTTTGAAACAAATATTTTTTATTTAGTAAGAACAATCTCTGATCTCTTAGGATGTATTTTCGTTTAGTAAGAATTTAGGAGAGTAGGAGGGCAGGCTCCAACGCCTCCACCTGCGTATGTTCCTGCTTTGAATTAATCTAACTCAAAACTCAAAACCAGATAAAATATGTCTAAAATTTTTTAATGACCTTTGTTATCTGTTGGACATCAATGATGACTAATACTTAGCCGGGCACGACTGCAGATTTTTTCTTTTTTTTCGAGGGGGGGGGGGGTTTCGGGGGATGACTTAGGAGACAGTATGGCCTAAAAAAGATTTGTAATATGGAAGGTTAACCTTGATGAGAGGTCACATAAGTCTATTTTGTTCCCTTTATTGTCCTTTTCTCAGAATCTATAATTATTAATTATTATTAATCATTATAATTATTAATTTATTACTAATTATTATAATTATTAGTTAATTATTAAAATATGAATAGTTTCTCGTGAAATCTTAAGAAAATATTCGTTCCTCCTCAAAAATCGGTAGCGCAAGACATTTTACATAATTTTACCAAAATCAGGAAAACGACGCTAAAAAGCGGTAGGATCTTGAATAAAATGACATCATGCAATTCAGCATATCAAGAACCCTATCAACAGTAGCATGCAAGTTAAATAGAATACAAATGATTTTTTATGACGAATCTGAATTTCTTTTGGGAGGTGCCGCTGCGCACGCTGCAGGGGGCTGCTGAGCACGTCCCTGCTTCTTATTAGTGCTTTAAAATACTTTCCGTTGTTTAATCCTTCCCTTTCTACCCTAAAATAGAATGCTGCTTACATCCCCCATGAGCCTCCAATGTCCCATTACTTGCAATAGAGAGAAGGAGGGGTAAATACTTTGGTAGTAAATGCTAAATAAATATATTTATATCGAAAAATAAACACAAATTCAGAAAAAAAAAGATAAAGAGAGCCTTGGAAACTTCAGCTCTTTAAGCAATCAGCTGCCATAAGTGCGTAGATATAAAAAAGAAAAAAAAATTAAATGTAGTTTTACAAATCTAGAAAGGCGTGTCTATCTTTTAGATGATTATTGCGCATGGAAGCAATAAAACTTGATAAAAGGTCACATATGTCTACTTTGTAAGAATCTCTTCCAAGAATCTATAATAGGACGAGTTTCTTAGAAATTTAGAGAGATAATTGAAAAAAAACTAATTCATATGCCGGATTTTTTGTGTAATCAGACACAAAAAGAATGACTCGTAGTTGTAGAGCTAGGGCAACGGCATTGAGAAATTTTTCTGTAAAAATTTAGCTGAAAATTTGAAAGATTCATTTAGCAGAGGTTCTTCCACTGGTAAAATTTGCAGAGGTATATTTACACTATCATGGACAGCACAATAGCGGTACAGTAAAGAGCGAAGAGGGCTCTATGTATTTTTTCTTCACATAGCCACTTTGTATTGAAGAAGTAGTCGTACAAACTTCGAAGGGGAATCGAAAGTTCGATTGGGAATCGAAAGTTCTGGTGCACTTGTTAAGGGTCAAAAGGGATTTGAGGACGACCAGCCTTCCTCTTAGTCCCTTCCCTTCAAAAGTTTGAGATAGTTATTTTATTCAGCATAGTTGAAAGGCCCAATAACTGGGCCTCTGGGGACAATAAAACCCCACAACAGCCCCTAGGGCAGGGGCTGTACGTTATACAATTTGTCCATTGCTTACATATAATTAATTAAAAAAAAAAATCACAAAACATGTTTTTTAAAGAAAAGTAAAGAGCTCCGTTAAGCCAAAATTATCAGAAATAGATTCAAATAAACTTCCATGCGTAAAACAACCGCAAATCGCTATCAATAAGTAAATGAAACTCAAAACCACAGTATATATAATAGCAGTATGATCTTTCCCTATCTCACCCATTATAAAAACCCGAGGTGTGATTGCTCCAGAGAATGTATAAACCGGTATAAACATAAGCGACATTAGATCTTTTCACGGGTAGACAAGTCAGATATCTCTTGAACGCGAAACTTGGCTTCAACCTTGGAACACTAATTTTGAAGAAATTAATTTTAAATTAATTTATTCCAAAGCATACATGAAAATCGGTAATTAGTAGTGCAATGTTATTATTAGATGTTTTTAGGAATTAAAAATAGGTTTCGAAGTCTCAAGTTGGTTTCAAAGGCATTTTGAGAAAGTTTCTGCCAAAATGCGTGTTCCAGGGTAATTGGACCGCTGATGGCAGATCAAATGAGAGGAGCTGTTTGTACGCGCCGATATTAATATATATATATATATATATATATATATATATATATATATATATATATATATATATATATATATATATATATATATATATATATATATATATATATATATATATATATATATATATATATATATATATATATATACTACGAAAACTTTACGAAAAAGAAAGTTTTTTTTAAAGAAAAGTAAAGGCAATATTAAACTTAAGATCAGGAGAAATAGAAGCCTACAATAACTCAAACTCAAAACGACCAGAAATTATTATTAAAGAAAAAAACAATGAAAGGAGAATAATTGGTATGGCTGTAACACTGCATATAAATTTATATAAATGTATATATAGTGGGCTGTAATAATGCAAAAGGTAAATATAACATTGCTTTAAGAATGGAAAGAAAGACAAAGAATGAATTTACAGCGATAATCAAGTTAAAAATAAGTTTTCTTTGAACAATGTCATAAAGCGATGACATTTGATTATGATATTTGGTGCTTCGCATTGATATTTCAGTTTTGAAAGTTTTATCGATTTTTTCTCAAAGGGAAATTACATGGTAGGCATGAATGTAGACTTGCAGCTAAATTAAATATAGTCACTTCCACTTTTCACATATGTTTTTTGATATTGGTTTGATTTTTATTGTCTGTAGTACTGATGAGCTCATTAAGGAGATAATCAAACACAAGTTTTAAAAAATTTCTGAATTTTCTGAAACTCCCTCTATTTTCTGAAAACACCCTAAAAATTTTACGAAAAACACTTCTTAACAGACGTTTGGCATTTTCTTGGATAGGGCTATTGTGGCAACTTTTACCACAACAACCAATAACTAGAACCCAAGTCCTAAAATTGGTCTCAATCAGGAACCCTTATCGCTATCTAAATTCACAAAGTGCAAAGATTTTCAAACAGAGGTATTTATTGTTTAAAGTTCAGGAAAGGTTTGCCCTTTTCATACGAAAACATTGATTGAAAACGAAACTAGTCTTATCTAGAAAATAAATATCGTAGAAAATTAATATCACGACGTTAAAAAATTGATAAACCAGCCAGGGGCAGAGCCAGAGGGGAGGGGGGCATGGGGTGCCCCCCCCCCTAACATAGTCGACAGTCGGATAATTTATCTAATTAATGCAATTTTGCATTAATTAAACATGCTCATACCTCAATTTTATCGGATCAACCTATTTTGCGCCCCCCTTAAAAAATCCTGGATCCACCCCTGAAACCATCACACCTATTCCACCAGTTATTAGAAGAAAAAAATTCCTTATTTTCACAAATTTCATCAACCCCTCGCCCCCTTTTTTTATAAAATCCTACATAGGCCAATCAGTTGAGTCCACTGTATATAAATTATAGATTAAGTCACAATTCGTATATAAATTAAGTCATACCTGTGAGATGGGACACTTGCAAACCACTTGGCCGGCTCACCAAGGTTTTTTTTTTGCTTTCGAAATTACGAATAATGCACTTTGTAACCATTTCTCATTGATTGACGCATACACACTAACCCATAAGTGCAGAAATAAGTGGGAGGAACTTTTTGTTCACACCGAGAATGAAGAGCCAGAAATCATCTGCGGTAAACTTACTGCCTAATTATATAAACTGTGCTAAAAACGAACAAAAATTACAATAAACAGCGGAGTCAAACTCAATACGTGCAAAAATTAACATAAGTAGGGCTGATAACCCCATGCCTTCTCAAGACCGAACATAATTTGCGCTTTACGGAAAAAAAAAGACCGTCGATTGTCAGTTTAATTCAAATATACTGATGTTTATTCCTTAAATTTTTGATAATTTTTTATCTATGAAGTTAAAAAAGAAAAAACATTTAAAACATATTTTGTTTTCAGAGCACAAACTATGTTCTGGTCTATGTGTCCACTCTAAAGACATTGTTATACGATTTTTGGACTATTTGTAACAAAATGGCTGTCTCACAATTTCAATTAAATACGTTTCAGGAAAACAGGTTGTCAGAGAGGGAGTGGCTAACTGCTCTCCATCATGTTTAACTCTCAAAAGAGAACTAGAACTATACCGTAAATTTCCAATTTAATGAAGCTCTTCTAAAGTTCCACGACCACCCCTTCGAAAAAAAACGTATATGTCCTGGTTCATAACTTACAATCCTTACCCTCTGACTCTGGGGGATTCTGTTTATATCAAAAAGATCTTTGTACTATTCTGAATAAAACGGCTATTTCAACATTTCAATCGGATGCATTTGGGGAAAATACGACGCCGGGGGTGGCTGCCCCCGATAGCTTTGACTCTTAAAAAGTGCACTAGAAAATCTGATCTCCAATCCAATGAGCCCATTCCAAAGTTTATATGACCACCCTTTCCATAAAAACCTTATATGCCCTTCGGGCATACCTTATAAACCTTGTGCTGAGGGCTGTTACCCCCAAATACATAATTTCTAAACCTTTTGATTAGATGCGCTTTGGGAACTATTGGGCGTGGGGGGGGTCTTTTCCCCTCCAATAGCTTCTGATTACTGAAAAGCGCACTAGCCCTTTCAATTTCCAATAAAATTAGCCTTTTTTGAAGTTTCTAGAGCAGTATGGGGTCTATCTGTGTAGGAAAGTCTTAACATTTTATGAGAACATTATATGCATATTTTCTCGATGGAACCCACAGTTTATAGAATTATTCAGTAAGTTTATCGCAGATCATTTCTGGTCTTCCTTCTCGGTGCGAACAAAAAGCTCCTCCCACTTATTTCTGCATTAGCGGGTTAGTCTGTTTCCGTCAATCAATGAGAAATGGTTACAAAGTGCATTATACGTAATAGCGGGTTTCCACTTTTTTCCGATTATTTCAATTATAACTGTAAGTTTCGCGTCCAAGAGAAATCTGACTTGTCTACCCGTGAAAAGATCTAATGCTGATTATGTTTATATCTGCAAAAACGTTCTCTGGAACACTCGCACCTCTGTCCGGGTTTTTATAATGGATGAGATAGGGAATGATCATACTGCTAATTCTATAAACTGTGGTGGAACCATTCAATGGATACAAGCAGAGCCCTATACACATATGGCGTTATCACAATTTCCGGACGATAAGAAAATTCTTGGAAATGATTGCCAGCTATTATTTCTCTCTGAAACAATATCATTGATACAAGCGCTATGTACTCCCATTGTGTAAGGAATCTCAGACAAATATTTTATATAAAAAAATGATTGTCCAAGTTATGTATGTAGGAATCGAAAGTGAGACCAATGAATTCCTATGGTAAAAGAACGACACATTACTCGACTGAGCCAACAAGGCATTGATGATATTATATTCTTAGAAATATATTCTAAGGCAATCAATACATTGTTTCTGGGAGGTTGGCCAACTGATGTTAAGCATCACAAGATCGTAACAAGTTAATTAAGCAATTGATTTCTCAATTTGAGTTGCGTTTTGGATAAAAGCTACCAGTGATTTGTTTCCGTGCCCCTTTTTTGGCATCGTTCCGAGAATATGCATACCATGATGATTTGAGATGCTTGATGGACAGACATATTCTATTGATGATCAATGGAACTTGTTTTGATCCCCAAATGTTGTAATGAGTACAACCGGCCAGGCATCCTTTTTAAATGTAATAGTCCTGAGCACATCGGTTTTCAATTACCGGGCTTGGGCGTGCGTTTGGGTCCCCACATTCCTATCCAGGATCACAAGACCCCCTCCAGGGTCCTGAGTCACTCATCAATGACCAAAAGCCCCCCTCCAGGGCCTCAATGATCCTGTCTCCAAATTTTGCCCCCCAAAATTTTAAATTGTTTTTCCATGTCTTAAAATCACATTAAAGTTCTTAGAAATACATTCTAAGGCAATCAATGTATTTTTTCTGTGACGCTGCCAACTCATGTTAAGCGTCATTATATCGTAACAAGTTAATTGCGCAATCAATTTTCTCAATTGGAGTTGAATTTTTGGTAAATGCTACCAGTGATTTGTCTCCGCGCAACTTTTTTGGCATCATTCCAAGAATAAGCAAACCCTTTTCCGAGAACCTCGAGAAATTTAAGAATTATTTGTTATCTGTTGTTGTGTAATCATTCATGTTGTTTGTGAAACAATAAAACGAATACAAGTGAACCCATGTAATGATTTCCAAGAATTTCTTGGCATGTTTCCGAGAATTTTCAAGAATGATACGTTATCTGGTATTGCGTAGTCATTTTCTCGGTGAAACAATACAATGAATACTAGCGGGCCCATATCCTGATTTCGAGAATTCTTTGGAATATTTCCGAGACTTCCAAGAATGAGGGGTAATCTGGTAATACGTAATCATTCATGTTCTCGGTGAAACAATACAATATGTTCTGTGACATCCCTCACATCTGGTCCTTTGAGATAACAGCTGAGCAAACAACATTTTTAGCTTCTGAGCAGTTTTCCATTGATTTTATGAAATTTATGTCTAAAGGATGAATTGAACGTGAGACCCATTATTTTCTATGGTAAAAGAATGACACGTTACTCGACTGAGCTAAAAAGTCATTTATGCAATTATGTTCTTAGAAATACATTCTCGGCATTTAATATATTGTTTCCGGGACACTGGCTAACTGGTCTTAAACATCACTACATCGTAACAAGTCATGTGCGCAATCAATTTCTCATTTGGATATATGGTAAATGCAATAAGTGATTTGTATCTGGGCACCTTTTTTTTGGCATTATTTCGAGAATATGCATAACACGGTGACATATTCTTTTGATGGTTAATGAAACTTGTTTCAATTTCCAAAAACTGTAATGACCACAATCGGGCAGGTATCATTTTCCTCATGTAATGGTCCTGAGCACTGATTATTCATTATCGATATTGATTATCAGTTATTAATAATTAATTATTGGTTATTGATTATCGATTATTGATTATCGATTAATTAAAAAAACTTTTTCCACAAAATAAGTTTTTCAAAGAAAAGTAAGGAACTCCGTTAATCAAAAAATGAGCAAAAATAAAATCAAATAATCTACGAAGGGTGAAACTACCGCAAATCAGCATCGATAAATAAATGAAACCCAAAACAAACACAAATTACAATAAATAACTGAGTCAAACTTAAAACGAGCAGAAATTAACATAAGTTGTGCTCAAAACCCTTATGTCTTCCCAAGGCCAGAACATAATTTGCACTTTACTGAAAAAACATAAATGTTTTTACTTTTATAACTTTAATAAATCAAATAATATAAACATTACGATTACTAAATATCAGTATATGTATCTTAAACTGACAATGCACGAAGCAGTAGCCAAAGTAGCCCCGAAAGTTTGAACATAATACCCTCATTCGTTCTCTGGATACTGCGGAGATACCTTATTGGGAATTAGCATTAACACAGTGCATTTTGATTTAATCTTAAGGCAACATTTAGTTTTTAAGCATATAGGCAAATGGGAGTGTGGGCTTGGGAGGCGGATTAGTTGCCCTCCAGTCACTTTCGAGTATTAAAAAGGGCATCAGCCCTTTCTATTTTAAATCAAATGAGCTATTTTCGAAGTTCCTACGACAACTCCTTTGATACGAAGTGCCCTGGTCTAAACAACAACAATAACAACAAAAAACCATACATTATACCCACATCGATCTTTAGTATAAAAATTTCAAGCCTTCCAATCACATTCGACTATTAAAAAGGGCACTAGGCCTTTCGATATCCAATTGAATGAACCCTTTTTCAGTTTCTACGACAACGCCTTATATGTATTCTGTAAACACCTTATATGTCCCCAGGGCAAAAATTACAACCCTTACCCTAGGGGCTGTGAGGGTGGTTGTTATCCTTTAAGACATAACTTTCAAAACTTTAAAGTACGTTAAACAAAATGGCCATCTCAAAATTTTGATTGGATGTGTTTGGGAAAATGGTGGAGGTGAGAGGGGCGTTAGTCACTCTCCCATCATTTTCAACTATTAAAAAAGGCACTAGCCCTTTCAATATCCAGTCAAATGAGCCCTTTTGAAGTTTCTACGACAATGCTTTCAATAAAAACCTTATATACCCCCAGGGCATAAACTTACAACCTTTCCCCTGGGGGCTCTGGGGGGGTTGTCATCCTTAAATACATAATTTCCAGAACCTTCAATTACGTTGAACAAAAGGGCTAACTCTAAACCTTGATTGAATGTGTTTGGGGAAATGGGGGGCGGGGGAGGGGGGGGACAATTATTCTCCACTCACTTGCACTGAGGGCTCTGAGGGGGCTATCATCCTATGGTAACTTTGATTGAATGTGTTTGGGGAAATGGTGGGCGCAAGAGGGGGGTCAATTACTCTCCACTTACTTTCGACTATTAAAAAGGACAATATAAACTTCCAAAATGGCTATCTAAAAATTTTGATTGGATGTGTTTGGGGAAAGGTGGGCGTGAGAGGGGGTTAGTTGCCTTAAAATCACTTTCGACTATTAAAAAGGGCACTAGCCCTTTGAATTTCCAATCGAATTAGCCCTTTTTCAAGTTTCTACGACAAAGATTTCAACAAAAACCTTATATGCCCCCAGGACATAGCTAACGACTGTGGGGGGAGTGTCCTGCTCAAAGGTATAATTTTCTGAACTTTGAACAGCGTGGAACAAAATGGCTATCTCAAATTTCGATTGGATATAATTGGGGAAATGGTGGGCGTGGAAAGGGTGTTAGTTGTCTTCCAATCACTTTCGACTATTAAATAGTGCACTAGCCATTTCAATTTCCAATTGAATGAGCCCTTTTTGAAGTTTCTACGACAACGCGTTCTATAAAAACCTTATATGCCCCAAGGGCATAACTTACAACCCTTGCCCTGAGGGCTGTGAGGGAGTTTCCTCCTCAAAAACATAATTTCTATCTGGAAATCCACAGCACTGAACAAAACGGCTATCTAAAAATTTTGATTGGATGTGTTTGGGGAAAAGGTGGGCGAGAGAGGAGGGTTAGTTTCCCTCAAATCACTTTGGACTATTAAAATGGACGCTAAATCTTTGAATTTCCAATCGAATGATCACTTTTTCAAGTTTCTACAACAAAGATTTCAATAAAAACTTATATGCCCCCAGGGCATAACTTATACCCCTTGCCCTAAAGAATGTGGCTGAGTGTCCTGCTCAAAGGTATAATTTTCCTGATCTTTAAACTACATGGAACAAAATGGCTATCTCAAAATTAAGATTGGATGTGTTTGGGGAAATGGGGGCCGTGGAAGGGGTGTTAGTTGCCTTCCAATTAATTTAGACTATTAAAAAGGACACTAGCCAGCCATTTCACTTTATAATCGAATGAGTCCTTTTTGAAGTTTCTACGACAACACGTTCTATAAAAACCTTATATGCCCCCAGGGCATAACTTAAAACCCTTGCCCTGAGGGCTGTGAGGGGGTTGTCATCCTCAAAAACCTAATTCCCAGAACTTAAAACCACGTTGAATAAAATGGCTATCTCAAAATGTTGATTGGAAGTGTTCGGGGAAAAGGTGGGCTTGAGAGAGGGGGTTAGTTGCCCTCCAATCACTTTCGACTATAAAAGAGGGCACTAGGCCTTTGAATTTCCAATCGAATGAGCTTTTTTTGAAGTTTCTACGACATCGCCTTCTATAAAAACCTTATTTCCCCCCAGGGCATAACTTACAACCCTTGACCTGAAGGCTGTGGAGGAGTGTCCGAACAAAATGGCTATCTCAAAATTTTGATTGGATGTATTTCGGGAAATGGTGAGCGTGGAAGGGGTGTTAGTTGCCTTCCAATAACTTTCGACTATTAAAAAGGGCACAAGAGTAGAAATGACCCTAAAGGTCGTGTTACCACACCTTATATGGGCATAGAGTCCCTAGGGGAAATGGATTTCCGAGAACTTGATTGCGTAATCGCTAGGGCAATGTATTGATTCACGAAGGGGAATTAAGAAACAAACATGGCTTCTTTGTTGTTTGGCTAGCCTAACCTGAGAAATTGATTTACATAATCGGCGGGGGACTGTATTGATTCACGAAGGGGGAATTAAGAAACAAACATGGCTTCTTTGATCTTTAGGCAAACCTAACCTGAGAAATTGATTTACATAATCGCTGGGGGAATGTATTGATTCACGAAGGGGAAATTAAAAAACAAACATGGCTTCTTTGTTGTTTGGCTAGCCTAACCTGAGAAATTGATTTACATAATTGGCGAGGGAATGTATTTATTAACGAAGGGGGAATTAATAAACAAACATGGCTTATTTGATATTTAGGCTAACCTAACCTGAGAAATTGATTTACATAATCTGCGGGGGAATTATTGGATCGCGAAAGGGGAATTAAGAAACAAACATTATGGCTTCTTTAATCTTAGGTCTGAGGGATAAACGTTCTTTAGGTCAGAGAGAAAAATTAATATTCTATTTTTAAATAGGGCTTCATTGATCTTTAGTGTCAGGAATTAGAAATAACATCACTTGTTATCTTGGAATAATGCGGGAGGCTAAAGAGATAGAAATTCTATTTTTAAATACGGCTTCACTGAGCTTTAAGTCGGAGAGATAAATTGATATTCTAACAAAACCTTAATAGTGTAGCTAGGAACATTTATGAGATGAAGAGATTAACATAGGAAAGGGTATCCTAGAAATTTGAAATGTGACAGCGCAGGGATGCCAAAAACAAAAGGAACACTCAGAAATTACTTTTAAGGGATTATTTGGGTGAAACGGTTTTAAACATTTTAGGGAATTATTTCGGCGAAACAGTTAGAGACATTTTAAAAGATGATTTTAGAAAAGGTTTTAGAAGAGGTTTTGAGTGTGGTCGTTATAGTAAACAAGTTCTATTTGAACAGTGTCGTGAGGTCCTCTACCCCAACCCCCAAGGGCTCCGGTCCCCCGACCCCCACCCCGAAGGGAGCCACCCGTCCCCAAAGGTCCCCCGGGCTCCCAAAGGACCACCCCCCTCCCCCTTTCCACCAATTTTTAAAAATAATTTTTGAATTTTTTTAACATGGCATTTTTTTAAACTTTTTTAAGTATCTTAAAATGACATAAAATATGCTTACGGCTCTACCAATCGTACTCTGTGCTTGTTCATAGACAAGACATGGCTTTCCCACTGGTACTCTGTGTGTAAGTTTCTGTGTGTGTGTAAGTTTTTGTATGTGTGCAAGTTTGTGTGTGTGTAAGTTTTTTTGTGTGTAAGTTTGTGTGTGTGTGTGTAAGTCTTTTTGTGTGTGTAATTTGTTGTTGGATATGATTAGTTTGTGTGTGTGTGTAAGTTTTTTAGTGGTTGTAATTTTTTTTGGGTTTGGTAGTTTTTGTGTGTGTGTAAGTTTTTTGTGTGTGTGTAAGTTTTTGTGTGTGTGTAAGTTTTGGTGTGTTAGTAAGTTTTTGTGTGTATGTAAGTTTTTATGTTTTTTTAAGTTTTTGTGTGTGTAAGTTTTTGTGTGTGTGTGTGTGTAAGTTTTTGTGTGTGTGTGTGTGTAATTTTAATTGTGTGTGTGTGTGCAAGTTTTTGTGTGCGTGTAAGTTTGTGTGTGTGTGTGTAATTTTCTGTGTGTGTTTGTGTAAGTTTTTTTGTGTGTTTTAGTTTTGTGTGTGTGTGTGTAAGTTTTTGTGTGTGTTTGGGTATGTTTTGTGTGTGTGTGTAAGTTTTTGTGTGTGTGTAAGTTTTTGTGTGTGTAAGTTTTTTTTTTTGTGTAAGTTTTTGTGTGTGTGTATGTTTTTGTGTGTGTGTAAGTTTTTTGTGTGTGTATGTTTTTTTGTGTGTGTAAGTTTTTGTGTGTGTGTCTAAGTTTTTGTGTGTGTGTGTGTGTAAGTTTGTTTTTGTGTGTGTGTGTAAGTTTTTTTGTGTGTGTGTGTGTGTAAGTGTCTGTGTGTGAGTATGTTTGTGTGTGTGCGTGTGAGTTTGTGTGTGGTTGTATGTTCTTGTGTTTGTGTGATTTTTTGTGTTTTTGTAAGTTTTTTTTGTTTGTTTATGTTTATTTCTGTTTGTAAGTTTTTGTTTATGTGTTTAAGTTTTTTTTTTGTGTGTGTAAGTTTTTTTGTGTTTGTTTTTAAGTTTTTGTGTGTTTGTAATTTTTTGTTTGTGTTTTATTTTTTGTGTGTGTGTTAGTTTGTGTGTGTTTTATTTTTTGTTTGTTTTTAAGTTTGTTTGTGTGTTTAAGTTTTTGTGTGTGTGTGTGTGTGTTAGTGTGTGTGTGTGTGTGTTTGTGTGTGTGTATGTGTGTGTGTGTGTAAGTTTTTTTGTGTTTGTAAGTTTTTATGTTTTTTTAATTTTTTGTGTATGTGTTTGTGATTTTGTTTGTGTGTGTTTGTAATTTTATGTGTGTGTGTTTTAGTTTTTTTGTGTGTGTGTATGTTTTTTTGTGTGTGTGTAATATTGTTTTGTTTTGTATTATTTTATGTGTGTGTATGTGTGTAAGTTTTTTTGTGTGTGTGTGTAAGTTTTTGTGTTTGTTTAATTTTTTTTGTGTTTTATATTTTTTATGTTTTTGTAAATTTGTGTGTGTGTGTAAGTTTTTGTGTGTGTGTAAGTTTTTGTGTGTCTGCTAGTTTTTTTTTGTGTGTTTATGTTTTTGTGTGTGTTTTTGTTTTTGTGTGTGTGTTATTTTTTGTGTGTGCGGATCTTTTTGTGTGTGTAAGTTTTTGTGTGTGTGTGTATTTTTTTATGTTTTTGTGTTTTTGTTTTTTTTTTTGTTATTTTTTTTTTTATTGAATGTTTGTTTATGTGTTTAAGTTTTTTTGTGTGGGCTAGTTTGGTTTTTTTTTATAGTTTTTGTGTGTGTGTAAGTTTTTGTGTGTGTGTAAGTTTTTTTGTGTGTGTAAGTTATGGTGTGTTGTTGATTTTTTTTTTATGTTTTTAATTTTTTGTTTTCGAGTAAGTTTTTGTGTGTGTGTGTAAGATTTTGTGTGTGTGTTAGTTTTTGTGTGTGTGTGTGTGTGTGTAAGTTTTTGTGTTTGTGTATGTTTTTGTGTGTGTGTAATTTTTTTTGTGTGTGTGTTAGTTTTTGTATGTGTGTTAGTTTTTGTGTTCGTGTGTAAGTTTTTGTGTGTGTGAAAGTTTTTTTCTGTGTGTAAGTTTTTGTGTGTGTGTGAGTTTTTGTGTGTGTAAGTTTTTGTGTTTTTGTAAGTTTTTGGGTGTGGGGAAGTTTTTGGGCGCGTGTTAGTTTTTTTGTGTGTGTAAGTTTTTGTGTGTGTGTGTAAGTTTTTGTGTGTGTGTAAGTTTTTGTGTGTGTATGAGTGTGTGTGTTTAAGTTTTTTTGTGTGTGTAAGTTTTTTTTTGTGTGTAAGTTTTAATGTGTGTGTTTTTTTTTTTTTTTTTTTTTTTGTTTTTTTGTGTTTGTGTGTTTTTTTTTTTTTTTTTTTGTTAGTTTTTTGTTTGTGTTTTATTTTTTGTGTGTGTGTAAGTTTTTGTGTGTGATTGTGATTATTTTCTATGAAGATAAAAAGTTTCACTTTAATTCTAAATTTTCTTAAATTCAATTCCGACCTTTCTCAATGAGATGAAAAAATTTTAAGTTCTGTTCCAAATATTATTTTCTATGAAGATAAAAAGTTTCACTTTAATTCTAAATTTTCTTAAATTCAGTTCCGACTTTTCTCAAAGAGATGAAAAAATTTTAAGTTCTGTTCCAAATATTTTCCCGGAAGAAGAAAAGTCCCAAGACATAAAAAAGTTCACTTCTAAATTTTTCCGTAGAAGATAGGAAAAGTTATACTATGATTGTGATTATTTTCCATGAAGATAAAGAGTTTCACTTTAATTCTAAATTTTCTTAAATTCAATTCCAACTTTTCTCAAAGAGATGAAAAAATTTAAAGTTCTGTTCCAAATATTTTCCCAGAAGAAGAAAAGTTCAACTTCGATTCTGAATTTTCTCAATGAAAATGAAATAAATTATTGCTCAATTCTCTTTTCCTAAAATAATATAAAATTTTCCACTACAATTCAGATCTTTCTCAGAGAGATGACAAAATTTAAAATATTGTTCCAAATTTTTCATAGAAGATAGAATAGTTCAAGTTCTCTTCTGAATTTTACCAAAGAACACAATTCAATTCTAATTTCTCCAGAGAAAACAAAAAGCTTCATCTTCAGTTTTAAGTTCACCAAGACATGAAATATTTAAAGTAAACTTCTAAATTTTTCCGTAGAAGATAGGAAAAGTTATACTATGATTGTGATTATTTTCCATGAAGATAAAAAGTTTCACTTTAATTCTAAATTTTCTTAAATTCAGTTCCGACCTTTCTCAAAGAGATGAAAAAATTTAAAGCTCTGTTCCAAATATTTTCCCGGAAGAAGAAAAGTTCAACTTCGATTCTGAATTTTCTCAATGAAAATGAAATAAGCTATTGATCAAGGCTATTTTCCTAAAATAATATAAAATGTTTCCATTTCAATTCGAATTTATTTCAAACAAATGAAAAAATTTAAAATACTGTTGCACATTGTCTTAGAAGATACAAAAGTTCAAGTTCTCTTCTTAATTTTGCTAAAGAACGTAATTCCATTCTAATTTAACCGGAGAAAATAAAAAGCTTCCACAGATTCTTTTCCATGAAGATAAAAAGTTTCACTTTAATTCTAAATTTTCTTAAATTCAATTCCGACCTTTCTCAAATAGATGAAAAAATTTAAAGTTCTGTTCCAAATATTGTCCCGAAGAAGAAAATTTCAACCTAAATTCTGAATTTTCTCAATGAAAATGAAATAAGTTATTGATCAAGTCTATTTTCCTAAAATAATATAAAATTTTCCACTTCAATTCAGATTCTTCTCAAAGAGATGAAAAAATTATAAATATTGTTCCAAAATCTTCTTAGAAGATGGAAAAGTTCAATTTATCTTCTGAATTTTAAAAAAGAACATAATTCAATTCTAATTTCTCCAGAGAAAATAAAAAGCTTCCACTTCAGTTTTAAGTTCACCAAGACATAAACAATTTTAAGTTCAGTTCTAAATTTTTCCATAGAAGATAGGAAAAGTTATACTATGATTGTGATTATTTACCATGAAGATAAAAAGTTTCACTTTAAATCTAAATTTTCTTAAATTCAGTTCCGACTTTTCACATCCAGTTGAAAAAATTGAAAGTTCTTTTTCATATCTTTTATTGAAGATTTGAAAAGTTATACTTTGATCGTTAATATTCAAGTTCTCTGCTGAATTTTACCAAATAACATAATTCAATTATAGTTTCTCCAGAGAAAATAAGAAGCTTCAATGTACGTTTTAAGTTCACCAAGACATAAAAAATTTAAATATTTGTTCTATATTTGTCCGTGGATGATAGTAAAATCTATACTATGATTGTGATTATTTTCTATGTAGACAAAAATCTTCAATTAAATTCTGAACTTTTTTAATTCAATTCCGACTTTTTTCAAAGAGATGAAAAAATTTAATTTTTGCGTCCAAATATTTTCCCGGAAGAAGAAAAGTTCAACTTCGATTCTGAATTTTCTCAATGAAAATGAAATAAGTTATTGATCATTTCTATTTCCCCCAAAATAATATAAAAAATTTCAACTTCAGTTCAAATTTTGCTCAAAGAGCGAAAAATTTTTTTTATACTGTTCAAAATTTTACATAGAAGATAGAAAAGTTCAAGTCCTATTCTGAATTCTGATAAAGAAAACAATTCAATTCTAATTTTTCCAGATAAAACATAAACCTTACACTTCAGTTATAAGTTCACCAAGACATAAAAAATCTTATGTTCAGTTCTAAATTTGGCCTCAGAAGATAGGAAAAGTTATACTATGATTGTGATTATTTTCTATGAAGATAGAAAGTTTCACTTTAATTCTAAATTTTCTCAAATTCAGTTCTGACCTTTCTCAAAGAGATGAAAAAATTTAAAGTTCTCTTCCAAATATTTTCCTGGAAGAAGAAAAGTTCAACTTCGATTCTGAATTTTCACAATGAAAAAGAAATAAGTTATGGACCAATTCTGTTTCCCAAAAATAATATAAACATTTTCCACTTCAGTTCAGATTTTTCTCAAAGAGATGAAAAATTTAAAATACTATTCCAAATTTTTTATAGAAGATAGAAAAGTTCAAGTTCTCTTCTGAATTTTACCAACGAAACAAATTCAATTCTAATTTCTCCAGAGAAAATAAAAAGCTTCCACTTCAGTTTTAAGTTCACCAAGACATAAAAAATTTAAAGTTCTGTTCTAAATTTTTCTTTAGAAGA